>NC_032024.1:4016376-4016916 GCF_001865875.1 Lupinus angustifolius
ATGAGGATGAGGATGAGGATGAGGATGAGGATGAGGATGAGGATGAGGATGAGGATGAGGATAGGATGAGGAATTGGAGTAGGAGGATGGGGATGAGGATAAGGGGAAGGATAGGATGAGAACGAGGATAGGATGAGGGTGAGGACGAAGATGGGATGAGGAAGAGGATGAGGACGAAGATGGGATAAGCATGAGGATTAGGATGAGGAGGAGGATAGGATGAGGACGAGGATTGGAAGAGGATGAGGATGAGGATGAGGACATGGATTGGACGAGGACGATGATAGGATAAGGAAGAGGATGAAGATAGGATGAGGATAGGGTGAGGATGAGGATGAGGATGAGGATGACGAGGATGATAGGATGAGGATGACGAGGAGGAGGAGTGTGAGGATAGGATGAGGAGGAGGATATGATGAGGATGAGGATAGGATGAGGATGAGGATAAGGAGGAGGATAGAATGAGGATGAGGATTAGGATGGGGATGAGGGTGAGGACGAAGATGAGGATAAGGATGAGGATAGGATTAGGATGGGGAT
>NC_032024.1:4017016-4017398 GCF_001865875.1 Lupinus angustifolius
GATGAGGATGAGGAGGAGGATAGGATGAGGATGAGGATGAGGATGAGGATGGGGATGAGGACAAAGATAGGATGAGGAAGAGGATGAGGAGGAAGGGGAGGGTAGGATGAGGATGAGGATAAGATGAGGACGTGGATAGGATGAAGATTTGGATAGGATGAGGGTGATGATAGGTTGAGGAGGAGGAGGAGGATGAGGATGAGGATGAGGATAGGATGAGGATGAGGATGAGGTTGAGGTTGAGGATAGGATAAGGATGAGGATAAGGATGAGGTTGAAGACGAGGATAGGATGAGGATAAGTAGGAGGATAGGATGAGGATGAGGATGAGGAGGAGGATAGGATGAGGAGGAGGAGGAGGATGAGGATAGGATGAGGAAGA
>NC_032024.1:4017911-4018417 GCF_001865875.1 Lupinus angustifolius
TGAGGATAGGGACGAAGATAGGATGAGGTAGAGGATGAGGATGAAGAGGAGGGTAGGATAAGGATGGGGATTCGGATGACGATGCGGATGAGGATAGGATGAGGATGAGGACAAAGATTGGATGAGGAAGAGGAAGAGGATGAAGAAGAGGGTAGGATGAGGTGGGGATGAGGATTAGGTTAGGATGTGGAGGAGGACGAGGAGGATGAGGATGAGGATGAGGAGGAAGATAGGATGAGGATAGGATGAGGAAGAGGACTGGATGAGGATGAGGATATGATGAGGAATTGGAGGAGGAGGATGAGGAAGAGGATATGATGAGGATGACGATGAGGATAGGATGATGGCAAGGACAAAGATGAGGCTGAGGATGAGGTTGAGGATGAGATGAGGATGAGGTTGAGGTTGAGGATAGGATGAGGATGAGGATAAGGATGAGGTTGAAGACGAGGATATGATGAGGATAAGTAGGACGATAGGATGAGGATGAGGATGAGGAGGAGGAT
>NC_032024.1:4018517-4019393 GCF_001865875.1 Lupinus angustifolius
GGGGATGAGGATGAGGATTGGATGGGGACGAGGATAGGATGAGGAGTAGGATGACGATGGGATGAGGATGAGGATTAGGATAGGTTGAGGATGGGGATGAGGATGAGGATGAGGATATGATGAGGAATTGGAGGAGGAGGATGAGGAAGAGGATAGGATGAGGACGAGGATAGGATGAGGATGAGGATGAGGATATGATGAGGAATTGGAGGAGGAGGATGAGGAAGAGGATAGGATGAGGACGAGGATAGGATGAGGATGAGGATGAGGATATGATGAGGAATTGGAGGAGGAGGATGAGGAAGAGGATAGGATGAGGACGAGGATAGGATGAGGATGAGGATGAGGATATGATGAGGAATTGGAGGAGGAGGATGAGGAAGAGGATAGGATGAGGACGAGGATAGGATGAGGATGAGGATAGGATGAGGAATTGGAGGAGGATGATGAGGATCAGGAGTAGGATAGGATGAGGATGACGATGAGGATCAGGAGGAGAGTAGGATGAGGATGAGGATGAGGATAAGGATGGGGATGAGGAGGAGGAGTAGGATGAGGATAGGATGTGGACGAGGATAGGATGAGGATAGGATGAAGAATTCGAGGAGGAGGATAGGATGAGGAAGAGGATGAGGATGAAGAGTAGGGTAGGATGAGGATGGGGATGAGGATGAGGATGCGGATGGGGATAGGATGAGGACGAGGATAGGATGAGGATAGGATGAAGAATTCGAGGAGGAGGATAGGATGAGGAAGAGGATGAGGATGAAGAGTAGGGTAGGATGAGGATGGGGATGAGGATGAGGATGCGGATGGGGATAGGATGAGGACGAGGATATGATGAGGATAGGATAAGGAGGAGGTTGAGGATGAGGA
>NC_032024.1:4019493-4025573 GCF_001865875.1 Lupinus angustifolius
AGGAAGAAGAGGAGGGTAGGAGGAGGATAGGATGAGGATGAGGATAGAATGAGGATGTGGACAAAGATAGGATGAGGAAGAGGATGAGGAAGAGGATGAGGATGAAGAGGAGGGTAGGATGAGGATGGCGATGAGGATGAGGATGCGGATGAGGATAGGATGAGGATGGGGATATGATGAAGAATAGGATAGGATGAGGATTAGGATAGGATGCGGAGGCGGACGAGGAGGATGAGGATAGGATGAGGATGAGAATGAGGGTGAGGTCGAGGAGGAGGATAGGATGAGGAGGAGGAGGAGGATTCCATACTCACCTGGGAGGTCTAGTTTATAAGCATTGTTGTTGATTCTCTCCAAGACACGAAATGGTCCATCTCCTCTAGGTTGGAGTTTGGATTTCCTTTGTGCAGGAAACCTCTCCTTCCTCATATAGACCCATACTAGGTCTCCGGGTTCAAAGATGATCTCCTTTCGGCCCTTGTTGGCTTGTTTAGCATAGCCCTCATTTTTATGTTCTATTTGGGCCTTGACTTTTTCGTGGATCTTCTTCACATAGTCCGCTTTAGACTTCCCATCCTTATGCTGCAACATAGAAGAGTTAGGCACAGGTAATAAATCAAGAGGGGTTAGTGGTTGAAATCCATACACAATCTCAAATGGTGACATTCTAGTGGTACTATGAGTGGCCCGATTATAAGCAAATTCAACATGGGGCAAGCACTCTTCCCAACTCTTTATATTCTTTTTAATTATTGCCCTCAACAGGGTGGTTAGAGTTCTGTTCACAACTTCAGTTTGGCCATCTGTTTGGGGATGGCACGTGGTGGAAAAGAGGAGTTTAGTCCCAAGCTTTCCCCACAAGGTTCTCCAGAAATGACTAAGGAACTTAGTGTCCCTATCACTTACAATACTTCGTGGTAGACCATGTAGTCGTACCACTTCCTTGAAGAACAAATCAGCAATATGTGTCGCATCATCAATCTTTTTACATGGAATAAAATGTGCCATTTTCGAAAATCTATCTACCACTACAAAGATTGAATCTTTCCCAGCCTTAGAGCGTGGGAGTGCAACAATAAAATCCATTGACAAGTCTATCCAAGGATTATCAGGTACGGGCAAGGGAGTATAAAGCCCATGAGGCATACTCGTAGTTTTGGCCCGTTTACAAATAATACAATTTTCACATAATTTTTGGACATCCCTCCTCATATGAGGCCAATAAAAATGTTCCTTTAATATGTCCAAGGTCTTTTGGACCCCGAAGTGGCCCATTAGACCCCCTTCATGAGACTCCTTAACAAGCAAGTCTCTAATGGATACCTTAGGCAAACATAAGCGATTTTCCTTGAAAAGGAAACCATCTTGCCTATAATATCCATTAACAGCCACATGTTCACATTTATTAAACAATTCAGAAAGTTCAGCATCATCAGCATACAAATCTTTTATGTGTTCGAAACCAAGAAGTTTGGTTTCTAGGGTTGCCAGCAAATTGTGCCTTCTTGATAAGGCATCGGCCACAGTATTGGCCTTTCCCTTTTTATGTTTTATAACATAAGGGAACTGTTCCAGAAATTCAACCCATTTAGCATGTCTTTTATTCAACTTACCTTGCCCCTTGAGGTATTTTAGTGACTCATGGTCACTATGTATGACAAACTCCTTAGAGAGGAGGTAGTGCTGCCATGTTTGTAATGCCCTTACCAAGGCATACAACTCCTTATCATAGGTGGAATAGTTCAGCATGGGTCCACCTAACTTTTCACTGAAATAGGCCACAGGGTGGCCTTCCTGCATCAACACAGCTCCAATACCCACATTAGAAGCATCACATTCTATTTCAAAAGATTTAGCAAAATTAGGTAATGCAAGAATGGGTGCATGTGTTAATTTTTCCTTAAGCCTCTTAAAGGCTTCTTCCTGTTTCTCACCCCATTTGAATCCAACGTTCTTTTTCACAACCTCATTTAAAGGTGCAGCTAGGGTACTGAAGTCCCTAACAAAACGTCGGTAGAAGCTAGCCAAGCCATGGAAGCTTCTAACATCAGTGACAGTTTTGGGGGTGGGCCATTCTTGTATGGCCTTGATCTTTTCTTGATCAACATGGACCCCTTGGGCATTTATCAGAAAGCCCAGAAAAATGACATGGTCCACACAAAAAGAGCATTTCTCAATATTGGCATACAATTTTTCTTTTCTCAAAACAAGTAAGACCTCTCGGAGGTGCTCATAGTGATCATGCATAGTTTTACTGTATATCAATATGTCATCGAAATAGACAACCACAAATTTTCCCAAAAACTCTTTTAAAACATGATTCATTAATCGCATAAATGTGCTGGGTGCATTAGTTAGCCCAAAAGGCATAACTAACCACTCATACAACCCAAACTTGGTTTTAAAAGCAGTTTTCCATTCATCCCCTTCCCTTATTCTAATTTGATGGTACCCACTTTTTAGATCAATTTTAGTAAAAACAGAGGCACCATATAATTCATCCAGCAAATCATCAAGTCTAGGGATAGGGTGACGATACTTTACCGTAATGTTGTTGATGGCTCTACAATCAGTACACATTCTCCAGGACCCATCCTTTTTGGGTACAAGGATGACAGGGACAGCACAAGGACTCATGCTTTCCTGTACCCATCCTTTCTGCATCAGTTCCTCAACTTGCTTTTGTATCTCATGAGTGTCATGAGGGTTGCTCCGATAGGCAGGCCTATTGGGCAAAGATGCTCCGGGGATGAGATCAATATGATGCTCAATTCCCCTTAAAGGTGGGAGGCCACGTGGGACCTCTTGAGGAAATACATCCTCAAATTCCTGCAGAAAACTTTTAACAGCATCAGGCACAACAACATTAGAGTTAGTATTCAAACAAAATTGTTGTCCAATGAGTAAGTAAATGGGTTGTCTTGTAAGGATAGCACCCTTTACTTCCCCTTTGGAAGCCATAAAGCTTTTCTTTTTCTTCTCATCTTTTTTTTCATTCTTTTCTTTTTCCTTCTTTTTTTCTTTTTCAATATTTTTTTCTTTTTCATTCTTTTTTTCTGGATCGTTTCTTTTTTCTTTTTCTTCTTTTTTTTCTCGATCCATCTTTTCTTTCAACTTTTTTTGATCTTCACCTACTTGCCTTGGGGACAAGGGTGATAATACAATTTTCTTGTTACAATGCATAAAGGTATATTTATTGGAGAAGCCATCATGAATGGCTTTCCGGTCATACTGCCAAGGCCTGCCAAGTAGCATATGGCTGGCCTCCATTACAACCACATCACAGAGGACCGAATCCTCATACTTCCCTATAGAAAAGGGGATCTCAGCTTGCTGATTCACAATCATTTCTCCAACCTCGCTTAGCCATTGTAGTCGGTAAGGAGTTGGGTGGGTCCTCGTCACAAGGTTAAGTTTAGAAACCAACCTTGTGCTTACCACATTAGCACAACTGCCACCATCAATGATTAGGGAACAAACATTCCCTTGTACCAAACATCTAGTGTGGAAGATGTTCTCCCTTTGACTCTCCTCATCTTCTCTTACTTGACTCCCTAAGAGCCTCCGCACCATGAGTAGGTCACCTTCAGGTATCATAACATCTCCATCACTATCTTCCTCACTTGAAGTCTCAGATTGAGATTCCACCACTCCATTTTTCATCACCATGGTCCTTCTGGTTGGGCATTGAGAAGCTATGTGACCATGCCCAAGACATTTGAAGCATTTGACCTCCCGACTCCGAGTAGTATTTTCCATGGGCTTCTTCCCTTGGGAAGAGCTCACGGCCTCCTTAGGATTAGGGCCCTCCTTCTTGTTTCTATCCTTCCACCCCGAAGACTGGAATTTTGAGTTGGAGGAGTATTTTGATTTCCTCCTCTTCAGTTGTTGTTCCACCTTAATGGCTTGTTGGACCAGATCCTCCAGCTCCACATAAGGTTGTAACTCTACCACATCCTGGATGTCTTGATTTAACCCATGAAGGAAACGTGCCATTGTAGCTTCACGGTCCTCATGAAAGTTAGATCTTAACAGAGCCAACTCCATCTCTTTAAAGTACTCGTCTACAGACTTGGTACCTTGGGTCAGCCGCTGAAGTTTGTTATGGATATCCCGTTGAAAGGATGCCGGAACAAACCTCTTTCGCATTATTACCTTCATCTCATCCCAATTGCCTACTGGTTCTGCACCGCATCGCCTCCTCTCTTTTTGGAGTTGATCCCACCAGACCATAGCATACTCCTTGAACTCGAGGGCTGCCACCTTGACTTTCTTTTCTTCAGTATAGTTGTGACATTCGAACACTTGTTCGATTTTCAGTTCCCACTCCAAGTAAGCCTCAGGGTTATTCATCCCCATGAATGTAGGGATTTTAACCCTGATTACATAATTATTTGGTGTCCAAAATATAAAGATAACGTTGGCCACATTAAGCCAAAATACAACCCAAAAGGAAAGTCTTAAATTGTTCTTAACATAAGGAAATAAAATAAATCCTAAGCTATGTGTGGGCATCATATCCCACTTTATTAAATGGAACTTCCACATGCCTCATTCAACCCCTCCTTGGCCGTGGCCAACTTGGACTTCTTCCTCAAGGATTATGCAATGAATGGGCTTGGTCTCTTTGCTGGCCTTTGTTGATTCTACCACTTCTCCTACTAGTTGATTGAGAGTTTGAAGTGCCTTCTTGGATTTGGACTGGGTCATGGGCCCTCCTAGGCCTCTTAGCTCCTCTTCATTGATGGGCCTTGGTCGGTTCATACCATGAGGAGTTGGAGGAGGAGGATGAGGATGAGGATGACGAAGAGGATAGGAGTAGGATGAGGATGGGGAAGAAGATAAGATGAGGATGAAGAGGAGGGTAGGATAAGGATGAGGATACGATGAGGAGGAGGAGGAGGAGGATGAGGATGAGGATAGGATGAGGATCAGGATGAGGATGAGGAAGAGGACAAGATGAGATTGAGGAGGAGGATAGGATGAGGATGAGGATGAGGAGGAAGAGGAGGATGAGGATGAGGAGGAGGATATGATGAGGAGTTGGAGGATGAGGGTGAGGATGAAGATGTGACGAGGACGAAGATGGGATGAGGAAGAGGATAGGATGAGGATGAGGATTAGGATGAGGATACGACTAGGATGAGCAGGAGGATAGGATGAGGATGAGGACGAGGATAGGATAATGAAGAGGATGAGGATAGGATGAGGATGAGGATGAGGATGATGAGGAGGATAGGATGAGGATGAAGATGAGGATAGGATGAGGAATTGGAGGAGGAGGATGAGGATGAGGATAGGATGAGGATGAGGATNTAGCTATGGAATATTTCCAACAAAAATCTGAATTATTTTATTCCATATGCAAATTTGGTTATAAATAGGGAAAGGAACTCAGCCATGTCCTAATCAAAGAGTAAAACATAATGATAGACTTTCCTAATTCGTATTCCCATGTGCTATTTGTGTTTAAGGCAAGATTTTGAATGTTGAGTGAAACCTCCTTGGCTATCACGTCCCTATTCTAGTTTGTAGGCTGAATACATTCCTTTGGTACCATTAAGGAAAGAATCCATTGCCTTGAATGATTTCCAAACGTGTTGCTCTCATTAAGGAAAGGAGTTATGCTTGAGTATCCCCTTGATTTGCACGCCCAACACATGCCTTATTCAATTAAGGAAGGTGTTTATTCTTCCAATCTGAAATTGATCCATAAGGCAAGATTTTGCATTCTGAATTCTCCTCCTTCTTGATTTGTCACGCCAATTCCCATTAAGGAATGAATTTGTATTGATCCCTTGTTTGAATTCCACATGCCTATTTGATTTGGTAGGCCTTGTAATTCATGTCCACCTTGATTTAGGAAACAAATCTTCATGAGCTGATAAATCATTGAAAAGTTGCCATTTATGTTCCAAATCAGATTTGTATGATGGGATTTGGCTTGGCTTAATTATGGAAACCATCCAGCCTTGAGTTCACACGTCCAAGCCTCAATAAGGAAAGATTTTATGACCTTTTATTCCCTTGATGCCTCTCCAAACGAATTGAACTCAATATGGTAAGGTTTTGAAATTGTC
>NC_032024.1:4025673-4030103 GCF_001865875.1 Lupinus angustifolius
CATAAGGAAATAAAATAAATCCTAAGCTATGTGTGGGCATCATATCCCACTTTATTAAATGGAACTTCCACATGCCTCATTCAACCCCTCCTTGGTCAAGGCCAACTTGGGCTTCTTCCTCAAGGATTATGCAATGAATGGGCTTGGTCTCTTTGCTGGCCTTTGTTGATTCTACCACTTCTCCTACTAGTTGATTGAGAGTTTGAAGTGACTTCTTGGATTTGGAATGGGTCATGGGCCCTCCTAGGCCACTTAGCTCTTCTTCATTTTTGGGCCTTGGTGGGTTCATATCACATCCTCATTCACGTCCTCATCCTATCCTCATCCTCATCCTCATCCTCCTCCTCATCCTCATCCTCATCCTCATTCTCGTCCTCATCCTCCTCCTCATCCTATCCTCATCCTCATTCTCGTCCTCATCCTCCTCCTCATCCTATCCTCATCCTCATTCTCGTCCTCATCCTCCTCCTCATCCTATCCTCATCCTCATTCTCGTCCTCATCCTCCTCCTCATCCTATCCTCATCCTCATTCTCGTCCTCATCCTCCTCCTCATCCTATCCTCATCCTCATTCTCGTCCTCATCCTCCTCCTCATCCTATCCTCATCCTCATTCTCGTCCTCATCCTCCTCCTCATCCTATCCTCATCCTCATTCTCGTCCTCATCCTCCTCCTCATCCTATCCTCATCCTCATTCTCGTCCTCATCCTCCTCCTCATCCTATCCTCATCCTCATTCTCGTCCTCATCCTCCTCCTCATCCTATCCTCATCCTCATTCTCGTCCTCATCCTCCTCCTCATCCTATCCTCATCCTCATTCTCGTCCTCATCCTCCTCCTCATCCTATCCTCATCCTCATTCTCGTCCTCATCCTCCTCCTCATCCTATCCTCATCCTCATTCTCGTCCTCATCCTCCTCCTCATCCTATCCTCATCCTCATTCTCGTCCTCATCCTCCTCCTCATCCTATCCTCATCCTCATTCTCGTCCTCATCCTCCTCCTCATCCTATCCTCATCCTCATTCTCGTCCTCATCCTCCTCCTCATCCTATCCTCATCCTCATTCTCGTCCTCATCCTCCTCCTCATCCTATCCTCATCCTCATTCTCGTCCTCATCCTCCTCCTCATCCTATCCTCATCCTCATTCTCGTCCTCATCCTCCTCCTCATCCTATCCTCATCCTCATTCTCGTCCTCATCCTCCTCCTCATCCTATCCTCATCCTCATTCTCGTCCTCATCCTCCTCCTCATCCTATCCTCATCCTCATTCTCGTCCTCATCCTCCTCCTCATCCTATCCTCATCCTCATTCTCGTCCTCATCCTCCTCCTCATCCTATCCTCATCCTCATTCTCGTCCTCATCCTCCTCCTCATCCTATCCTCATCCTCATTCTCGTCCTCATCCTCCTCCTCATCCTATCCTCATCCTCATTCTCGTCCTCATCCTCCTCCTCATCCTATCCTCATCCTCATTCTCGTCCTCATCCTCCTCCTCATCCTATCCTCATCCTCATTCTCGTCCTCATCCTCCTCCTCATCCTATCCTCATCCTCATTCTCGTCCTCATCCTCCTCCTCATCCTATCCTCATCCTCATTCTCGTCCTCATCCTCCTCCTCATCCTATCCTCATCCTCATTCTCGTCCTCATCCTCCTCCTCATCCTATCCTCATCCTCATTCTCGTCCTCATCCTCCTCCTCATCCTATCCTCATCCTCATTCTCGTCCTCATCCTCCTCCTCATCCTATCCTCATCCTCATTCTCGTCCTCATCCTCCTCCTCATCCTATCCTCATCCTCATTCTCGTCCTCATCCTCCTCCTCATCCTATCCTCATCCTCATTCTCGTCCTCATCCTCCTCCTCATCCTATCCTCATCCTCATTCTCGTCCTCATCCTCCTCCTCATCCTATCCTCATCCTCATTCTCGTCCTCATCCTCCTCCTCATCCTATCCTCATCCTCATTCTCGTCCTCATCCTCCTCCTCATCCTATCCTCATCCTCATTCTCGTCCTCATCCTCCTCCTCATCCTATCCTCATCCTCATTCTCGTCCTCATCCTCCTCCTCATCCTATCCTCATCCTCATTCTCGTCCTCATCCTCCTCCTCATCCTATCCTCATCCTCATTCTCGTCCTCATCCTCCTCCTCATCCTATCCTCATCCTCATTCTCGTCCTCATCCTCCTCCTCATCCTATCCTCATCCTCATTCTCGTCCTCATCCTCCTCCTCATCCTATCCTCATCCTCATTCTCGTCCTCATCCTCCTCCTCATCCTATCCTCATCCTCATTCTCGTCCTCATCCTCCTCCTCATCCTATCCTCATCCTCATTCTCGTCCTCATCCTCCTCCTCATCCTATCCTCATCCTCATTCTCGTCCTCATCCTCCTCCTCATCCTATCCTCATCCTCATTCTCGTCCTCATCCTCCTCCTCATCCTATCCTCATCCTCATTCTCGTCCTCATCCTCCTCCTCATCCTATCCTCATCCTCATTCTCGTCCTCATCCTCCTCCTCATCCTATCCTCATCCTCATTCTCGTCCTCATCCTCCTCCTCATCCTATCCTCATCCTCATTCTCGTCCTCATCCTCCTCCTCATCCTATCCTCATCCTCATTCTCGTCCTCATCCTCCTCCTCATCCTATCCTCATCCTCATTCTCGTCCTCATCCTCCTCCTCATCCTATCCTCATCCTCATTCTCGTCCTCATCCTCCTCCTCATCCTATCCTCATCCTCATTCTCGTCCTCATCCTCCTCCTCATCCTATCCTCATCCTCATTCTCGTCCTCATCCTCCTCCTCATCCTATCCTCATCCTCATTCTCGTCCTCATCCTCCTCCTCATCCTATCCTCATCCTCATTCTCGTCCTCATCCTCCTCCTCATCCTATCCTCATCCTCATTCTCGTCCTCATCCTCCTCCTCATCCTATCCTCATCCTCATTCTCGTCCTCATCCTCCTCCTCATCCTATCCTCATCCTCATTCTCGTCCTCATCCTCCTCCTCATCCTATCCTCATCCTCATTCTCGTCCTCATCCTCCTCCTCATCCTATCCTCATCCTCATTCTCGTCCTCATCCTCCTCCTCATCCTATCCTCATCCTCATTCTCGTCCTCATCCTCCTCCTCATCCTATCCTCATCCTCATTCTCGTCCTCATCCTCCTCCTCATCCTATCCTCATCCTCATTCTCGTCCTCATCCTCCTCCTCATCCTATCCTCATCCTCATTCTCGTCCTCATCCTCCTCCTCATCCTATCCTCATCCTCATTCTCGTCCTCATCCTCCTCCTCATCCTATCCTCATCCTCATTCTCGTCCTCATCCTCCTCCTCATCCTATCCTCATCCTCATTCTCGTCCTCATCCTCCTCCTCATCCTATCCTCATCCTCATTCTCGTCCTCATCCTCCTCCTCATCCTATCCTCATCCTCATTCTCGTCCTCATCCTCCTCCTCATCCTATCCTCATCCTCATTCTCGTCCTCATCCTCCTCCTCATCCTATCCTCATCCTCATTCTCGTCCTCATCCTCCTCCTCATCCTATCCTCATCCTCATTCTCGTCCTCATCCTCCTCCTCATCCTATCCTCATCCTCATTCTCGTCCTCATCCTCCTCCTCATCCTATCCTCATCCTCATTCTCGTCCTCATCCTCCTCCTCATCCTATCCTCATCCTCATTCTCGTCCTCATCCTCCTCCTCATCCTATCCTCATCCTCATTCTCGTCCTCATCCTCCTCCTCATCCTATCCTCATCCTCATTCTCGTCCTCATCCTCCTCCTCATCCTATCCTCATCCTCATTCTCGTCCTCATCCTCCTCCTCATCCTATCCTCATCCTCATTCTCGTCCTCATCCTCCTCCTCATCCTATCCTCATCCTCATTCTCGTCCTCATCCTCCTCCTCATCCTATCCTCATCCTCATTCTCGTCCTCATCCTCCTCCTCATCCTATCCTCATCCTCATTCTCGTCCTCATCCTCCTCCTCATCCTATCCTCATCCTCATTCTCGTCCTCATCCTCCTCCTCATCCTATCCTCATCCTCATTCTCGTCCTCATCCTCCTCCTCATCCTATCCTCATCCTCATTCTCGTCCTCATCCTCCTCCTCATCCTATCCTCATCCTCATTCTCGTCCTCATCCTCCTCCTCATCCTATCCTCATCCTCATTCTCGTCCTCATCCTCCTCCTCATCCTATCCTCATCCTCATTCTCGTCCTCATCCTATCCTCATCCTCATCCTCTTCCTCTTCCTCATCCTATCCTCCTCCTCATTCTCGTCCTAACCTCATCCTCATACTCATCCTCATCCTCATTCTATCCTCTTCCTCATCGTCATTTTCGTCCTCATCCTCATCCTATTCCTCTTCCTCATTTTCGTCCTTATCCTCATCCTCATCCTCTTCCTTTCCTCTTCCTC
>NC_032024.1:4030203-4030463 GCF_001865875.1 Lupinus angustifolius
TCCTCATCCTCATCCCGATCCTATCATCATCCTCAACCTATCCTCATCCACGTCCTCATCCTATACTCATCCTCATTCTCTTCCTCATCCTAACCTCGTCCTCCTCCTCATCCTATCCTCGTCCTCATTCTCGTCCTCATCCTATCCTCATCCTCATCCTCTTCCTCTTCCTCATCCTAACCTCCTCCTCATTCTCGTCCTAACCTCATCCTCATCCTCATCCTCATCCTCATCCTATCCTCTTCCTCATCCTCATCCTC
>NC_032024.1:4030563-4030884 GCF_001865875.1 Lupinus angustifolius
CATCCTATTCTCATCTTCATCCTATCCTCATCCTCGTCCTCACCCTATCCTCATCCTCATTCTTGTCCTAATCCTCCTCCTCATCCTTTCCTCATCCTCATTCTCGTCATCATCCTATCCTCATCCTCATCCTCTTCCTCATCCTATCCTTATCCTCATCCTCATCCTCATTGTCGTCCTCATCCTATCCTGATCCTCATCCTCCTCCTCACCGTCCTCCTCATCCTCCTCTTCATCCTATCCTCATCCTCATCCTATACACACCCTCATCCTCATCGTCATCCTCAACCTCATCCTCATCCTCATCCCGATCCTATCCTC
>NC_032024.1:4030984-4031232 GCF_001865875.1 Lupinus angustifolius
GAGGTTGAGGATAGGATGAGGACGAGGATAGGATGAGGAATTGGAGGAGGATGATCACGATGAGGATGAGTACAGGATGAGGATGAGGATGAGGAGGAGGATAGGATGAGGAGGAGGAAGAGGGTGAGGATAGGATGAGGACGAGGATGAGGATAGGATGAGGAAGAGGATGAGGATAGGATGAGGAATTGGAGGAGGAAGATGAGGATGGGGATGAGGATGAGGATGAGGAGGAGCACGAGGAGGAT
>NC_032024.1:4031332-4031864 GCF_001865875.1 Lupinus angustifolius
GGACGAGAATAGGATGAGGAATAGGAGGAGGAGGATGAGGATATGATGAGGATGAGGATGAGGAGGAGGATAGGATGAGGATAGGATGAGGATAGGATGAGGGTGAGGACGAAGATGGGATGAGGATGAGGATGAGGAGGAGGAGGAGGATGAGGATAGGATGAGGATCAGGATGAGGATCATGATAAGCATAGATGACGATGAGGCGGAGGATAGGATTAGGATGAGGTGTAGGAGAGGATGAGGATGAGGACCAGGATACGATGAGGATTTGGAGGAGGAGGATGAGGATGAGGATTAGGATAGGATGAGGACGAGGATAGGATGAGGAATATGAGGAGGAGGATGAGGATATGATGAGGATGAGGATGAAGATGAGGAGGAGGATAGGATGAAGATAGGATGAGGGTGAGGACGAAGATGGGAAGAGGACAAATATGGGATGAGGATGAGGATAGGATGAGGATGAGGATGAGGATGGATGAGGGTGACGACGAAGATGAGGATGAGGATGATCATGAGGATGAAGATT
>NC_032024.1:4031964-4032248 GCF_001865875.1 Lupinus angustifolius
GAGGATGAGGAGGAGGATGAGGATAGGATGAGGATGAGCATGAGGATATGATGAGGACGACGATAGGATGAGGATGCGGAGAGGATGAGGAGGGGGATGAGGATGAGGAGAAGGAGGAGGATAGGATGAGGATGAGGATGAGGATTAGGATAGGATGAGGATGGGGATGAGGATGAGGATGAGGATGAGGATGAGGATGAGGATGAGGAAGAGGATAGGATGAGGATAAGGATGAGGACGAAGATAGGATGAGGAAGAGGATGAGTATGAAGAGGAGGGTAGGA
>NC_032024.1:4032348-4033426 GCF_001865875.1 Lupinus angustifolius
TGAGGATGAGGAGGAGGAGGAGGAGGATGAGAATGAGGATGAGGATGAGGATAGGATGTGGATGAGGATAGGATGAGGATGAAGAGGAGGATAGGATGAGGATGAGGCGGAGGAGCAGGATGAGTTTAGGATGAGGAGGAGGATGAGGAATTGGAGGAATAGGATGAGGATAAGGAGGAGGATTGGATGAGGATGAGGACGAACAGTGGATGAGGAAGAGGATGAGGACGAAAATGGGATGAGGATGAGGATCAGGAGGAGGATAGGATGAAGATGAGGATGGATGAGGGTGTGGATAGGATGAGAACGTGGATAGGATGAGGATGAGGATAGGATGAGGATGAGGATAGGATGAGGATGAGGATAGGATGAGGATGAGGATAGGATGAGGATGAGGATAGGATGAGGATGAGGATAGGATGAGGATGAGGATAGGATGAGGATGAGGATAGGATGAGGATGAGGATAGGATGAGGATGAGGATAGGATGAGGATGAGGATAGGATGAGGATGAGGATAGGATGAGGATGAGGATAGGATGAGGATGAGGATAGGATGAGGATGAGGATAGGATGAGGATGAGGATAGGATGAGGATGAGGATAGGATGAGGATGAGGATAGGATGAGGATGAGGATAGGATGAGGATGAGGATAGGATGAGGATGAGGATAGGATGAGGATGAGGATAGGATGAGGATGAGGATAGGATGAGGATGAGGATAGGATGAGGATGAGGATAGGATGAGGATGAGGATAGGATGAGGATGAGGATAGGATGAGGATGAGGATAGGATGAGGATGAGGATAGGATGAGGATGAGGATAGGATGAGGATGAGGATAGGATGAGGATGAGGATAGGATGAGGGCGAGGACGAAGATGAGGCTGAGGATGAGGATGAGGATGAGGATGGGGATGAGGAGGAGGAGGAGGATGAGGACGTGGAGGAGGATGAGGTCGTGGAGGAGGAGGACAGGATGATGATGAGGATAGAATGCAGATGTGGACAAAGATATGATGAGGAAGAGGATGAGGATGAAGAGGAGGGTAGGATGAGGATGGGGATGCGGATGAGGAT
>NC_032024.1:4034653-4035124 GCF_001865875.1 Lupinus angustifolius
GAGGAAGAGGATGAGGATAGGATGAGGATGAGGAGGAGGATGAGGAGCAGATGAGGATGAGGATAGGATTAGGATTAGGATGAGGATAGGATGAGGATGGGGTTGAGGATGAGGTAGAGGATAAGATGGTATGAGGATGAGGATAGGACGAGGATGAGGAGAAGGATAGGATGATGATAGGATGAGGATGAGGATGAGGATAGGATGAGGGTGACGATGAGGTTAGAATGAGGAAGAGGATGAGGATGAGGATGAGGATAGGATGAGGATGAGGATAGGATGAGGAAGAGGATGAGGATAGGACGAGGATGAGTAGGAGGATGAGGATAGGATGAAGATGAGGATGAGGAAAAGGATGAGGACGAGGATGAGGACCAGGATAGGATGAGGAAGAGGACGAGGATAGGATGAGGATGAGGATGAGGATAAGGATGAGGGTGACAACAAGGACGAGGAAGAGGATGAGGATGA
>NC_032024.1:4035224-4036417 GCF_001865875.1 Lupinus angustifolius
GAGGATGAGGATAGGATGAGGATGAGGATGAGGATGGGGATGAGAATGAGGATAGGACGAGGATGAGGATGAGGACGACGATAGGTTGAGGAAGAGGATGAGGATGAAGAGGAGGGTAGGATAAAGATGGGGATGAGGATGAGGATGAGGATAGGATGAGGACGAGGATAGGATGAGGATGAGGATAGCAATAGCAGGAGGAGGAGGATGGGGAAAAGGATAGGATGAGGATGAGGATGGGGACGAGGATAGGAGGAGGTAGAGGATGAGGATGAGGATATGGAGGATGATGAGGATGAGGACAAGGAGGAGGAAGAGGATGAGGATGAAGATGAGGATAGGAGGAGGATGAGGACGAGGATAGGAGGAGGATGAGGATTAGTATAGGATGACGATGAGGATGAGGATTATGATAGGATGAGGATGAGGATAGGATGAGGATGAGAATGAGGATAGGATGAAGACGAGGAGGAGGAGGATGATGATAAGGATGAGGATAGGATGAGGATTAGGAGGAGGATAGGATGAGGATGAGGATAGGATGAGGGTGAGGATAAAGATGGGATGAGGTAGAGGACGAAGATGGGATGAGGATGAGGATGAGGAGGAGGATACGATGAGGATAGCATGAGGATGAGGATGAGGATGAGGATGAGGATGAGGGTAGGATGAAGATGAGGACGAAGATAGGATGAGGATGAGGATGGGGAAGAGGATGAGTAGGAGGACGAAGATAGGATGAGGATGAGGAAGAGCATGAGTATGAGGATAGAATGAGGATGAGGATAGGATGTGGAGGAGGAGGAGGAGCAGGAGGAGGATGAGAATAGGATGAAGAGGAGGAGGAGGATAGGATGAGGGTGGGGATGAGGATGAGGATAGGATGAGAACTAGTATGAGGATGAGGATAGAATGAGAATGAGGATGAGGATGAGGATGAGGATTAGGATTAGGATAGGATGACGATGGGGATGAGGATGGGGATGGGGATAAGGATGAGGAAGAGGATGAGCATGAGGAGGAGGTTAGGATGAGGATGGGGATGGGGATGAGGATGAGGACGAGGATGAGGATGAAGAGGACGGTAGGATGAGGATGTGGATGAGGATGAAGATGAGGATAGGATGAGGTCGATGACGAGGATAGGATGAGGATGAGGACGAGGATAGGATGAGGATGAGGATAGGATGAGG
>NC_032024.1:4036517-4037190 GCF_001865875.1 Lupinus angustifolius
AGGATGAGGATGAGGATGAGGATAGGATGAGGACGAGGACGAGGATAGGATAAGGATAGTATGAGGAGGAGGAGGAGGAGGAGGATGAGTATGAGGATAGGATGAGGATGAGGAAGAGGATGATGATCAGGATAGTATGAGGACCAGGATAGGATGAGGAGGAGGAGGAGGAGGAGGAGGAGGAGGATGAAAATTGGATGAGGTGGAGGAGGAGGATACGATGAGGGTGAGGATGAGGATGAGGAGAGGATGAGGACGAGTATGAGGATGAGGATAGCATGAGAATGGGGATGAGGATGAGGATGAGGATTAGGATTAGGATAGGATGACGATGGGGATGAGGATGGGGATGGGGATGAGGATGAGGAAGAGTATGAGGATGAAGAGGAGGATAGGATGAGGATGTGGATGGGGATGAGGATGAGGAAGAGGATGAGGATGAAGAGGAGGGTAGGATGAGATGGCTATGAGGATGAGGATGAATATAGGATGAGGAAGAAGAGGAGGGTAGGAGGAGGATGGGGATGAGGATCAGGATGAGGATGAGGATAGGATGAGTACGAGGACAAGGACGAGGATAGGATGAGGAGGAGGAGGAGGAGGAGGAGGATGAGGATGAGGATGAGATAGGATGAGGATACGATGAGGATGAGGATTAGGATAGGATGAGGAT
>NC_032024.1:4037290-4037708 GCF_001865875.1 Lupinus angustifolius
AGGAGGATGAGGAGGAGGAAGAGGATGAGGATAAGATGAGGATGAAGACGAAGATGAGATGAGGAAGTGGACGAGGATGAGGATGGGATGAGGATGAAGATGAGGGTAGGATAAGGACGAGGATATGATGAGGAAGAGGATGAGGATGAGGATAGGAGGAGGAGGAGGAGGAGGATGATGAGGATGCGGATAGGATGACGAGGAGGACGAGGATGAGGATGAGGATAGGATGAGATTGAGGATGAGGATGAGGATGAGGATTAGGATAGGATGAGAATGAGGATGAGGAAGAGGATAGGATGAGGATGAGGAAGAGGATGAAGATATGAAGAGGAGGGTAGGATGAGGATGGGAATGAGGAAGAGGATGAGGATGAGTATAGGATGAGGAGTAGGAGGAGGAGGAGGAGGAGGATGAG
>NC_032024.1:4037808-4038925 GCF_001865875.1 Lupinus angustifolius
GGATCAGGATGAGGATGGGATAAGGAAGCTGATGGGGATGAAGATGAGGGTAGGATGAGGACGAGGATATGATGAGGAAGAGGATGAGGATGAGGATAGGACGAGGATGAGGAGGCGGTAGGATGAGGATGAGGATGTGGATGTGGAGGGGGTTAGGATGAGGATGAGGATAGGATGAGGAAGAGGATGAGGAAGAGGGTGAGGATAGGATGAGGAGGAGGAGGAGGATGAGGATGCGGATTGAATGAGAAGGAGGAGGAGGAGGATGAGGATGAGGATTAGGATAGGATGACGATGGGGACGAGGATGAGGAAGAGGACAGGATGAGGACGATGAGGATAGGATTAGGATGAGGAGGAGGAGGAAGAGGATGAGGATAGGAAGAGGATAAGGAGGAGGATAAGATGAGGATGAGGGTGAGGATGAGGATGAGGAGGAGGATGAGGACGCGGATAGGATGTGGATGAGGATAGGATGAGGAATTGGACGAGGGGGATGAGGATGAGGTTGAGGGTGAAGAGGAGGATAGGATGAGGATGAGGATAGGATGAGGGTGAGGATGAAGATGGGATGAGGAAGAGGATGAGGACGAAGATGGGATGAGGATGAGGATAGGATGAGGATATGAGTAGGAGGATAGGATGAGGATGAGGATGAGGATGTGTAGGAAAATGAGGATGAGGATGAGGAAGAGCATGAGGTTGAGGATATGATGAGGATAGGATGAGGATACAATAAGGATGAGGAGGAGGATAGGATGAGGATACAATAAGGATGAGGAGGAGGATAGGATGAGGATACAATAAGGATGAGGAGGAGGATAGGATGAGGATACAATAAGGATGAGGAGGAGGATAGGATGAGGATACAATAAGGATGAGGAGGAGGATGAGGATGAGGACGAGGATAGGATGAGGAAGAGGAAAGGATGAGGGTGAGGATGAGGATGAGAATAGGGTGAGGATGAGGAGGAGGAGGATGAGGAGGAGGAGGAGGATAGGATGAGGATGAGGATGAGGATAGGATGACGGTGAGGATAGAATGAGAATGAGGATGAGGATGACGATGGGGATGGGGATGAGGATGAGGATGAGGATAGGATGAGGATGAGGATGAG
>NC_032024.1:4039025-4091163 GCF_001865875.1 Lupinus angustifolius
TATATATATATATATATATATTGTACACAGTGCATGCATTAGTTGTAAGTGGTAAAATAAATGACACGACAATGACAAAAGTTCTGAGTAAAACTGGATTTAATTAAAAATTTACTTGATTATAAAATATAAAGAGATATCAGGATTTTAAAATAACATATTAATGAAAAAAAAATAATTAATGAAAAATAGAAAAATAAAAAATGTAGTTTTTTTAGATCTAAATGATTAACAACATCAAAAATAAAATATTGAAATTAACATCTCAAACTAATTTTCTTTTACTCATCGAAATTAATAAAACATAATTTTTTTACAAGAATAAATATATTATCAAAATTAAATGCTTTATAAACTTCCCAAAAATTTAAACCTCTAAGAATTAAAAGCTCTGTTGCTCATTTAACGAGCAATTCAATACTTGTGAAACAAAGTTTCACATTTAAATATGAATGAACCATGCAATTCTTTTAAAGAAATGTGAGGGAGAGCAAATATTTTTTATCATATATCAATGAACCATCCATCATATGGGTCTAGGATCCATTCCTTTCAAATCTAGCATAAAACACCTTAAACCACCAACAAAATATTAGGGCATATTTGTAGATTAAGAATTTTTTTTATTAATAATCAGAGGTATGTTACTGTATTCTCATTACATTTACTTTTCTTTTCAATTATTTTTACATTAAAAAGTGAAAAACTACACAGATTATGTCTCTCTCTCGTAAAAAAATTGAAAAAAACAAACAAAAGAAAAAACTAAGTGACATACTTGTAATTGTTAATAAAAATGGAAAATCAAAGCATAAAAACATGAAACCAAATGGGATCTTATGGGGCATAATATATCAAAATGGAATATTTGAAACATGATACAAAATTTGAATGATAAAATAAGATCCTTACTTGGCGTGGAGGTATTTTTTTTGAAGCAAATAGCATTACCCGTGCTAGTTTGATGTCAGTGTGGTCGCTTAGAACACACTGAATAAACAGGTTTGGCTCACAACTATGGTTGATAAACCTAGCAACATTACCATAAGAGCTCCCATCAATGGAAAACTCAGGTATATTTTCTGTTATCTTATCATCAACCGGAGAACTCGATGGCAATGACACATGACCTAACCGTTTCTGAGGAAAAAACCATCGGACAATTATATCAATATCGCTTCGAGTCGAGTTTTACTTCTTTTTCTAACTGATGTACGTATCTTTACCATGTGTCAAACAATAACTACTAGATATAAAAGTATTAAGGAAATATAAGAATAAATTTATCCTTACCTTTCTTCCCTCTATCCCATTAATTGTTTGCTTGCAATCAATGTAAAAAATGTAGCTATTATCTGTGTCATTGTCTACCTCATCACTTCTCCTAAGTACACCAATGTATTCACAAACAGGTGCACCAGCAGGAATAGTAACTAGTGTTCTAACAGCCCAACCTTTGTTAGGTGTACAAAAACCCTATTCAAAGGTTATGAAATTAACAAAGGTTGGGCTGAAGTTAAAAAAGCTATTATCTGTGTCTTGCTTCCTTCAATCTGAAGATATATCAGGTGTGTTAAATGGCTTAAAGTATTAGAAAATCAAATACAAGTTAGGGTTTTTAGAATGTAAACAAAACTTAGTTTCAACATGTGCATAAAAACTATCTTTATTTGAAAGTAGAAAGGAGTAAATCTTTATTTGAAATAATGAAAATTGAAATTATATTCCAACAATGGCAGCCGTAAATCTTGTTTGGTACCAATTTTTAAGGCTTTTATTATATTCCACTATATATTTCTATACGGTTACTTTCTTTAATAAGCACCTTAGTGACCCTACCAAGATTTATCAAACTTTATAATACACAAAATTCATGCTTCCTCTTATGAAACTAAGGATACATTAATGTTTTCCATTAAGTTCTTCAAATATGAGATCTTCTCAAGTCTTAATACTTAGAATGACTAAATTTCAATTAGCCAAATTCTTAAAAAAAAAAGTCTCAGCCAAACACTATGATTATAAAATATACATTAAGTTTCATAAAAATAATTCTAAATAAAACCTTAACAAATTCTGGATTGAAATTTGTTGATAGCATTAGTAACCTTTACAATACAGAGATCTGCTATCTCTAAGCACATTTCCAAATATATTTTGAACCAATTAAAATAAAGCAAAAATTTAAAATGTTATGGATATTTAAAAAAAATTAACGGACATAACATGCATATTTTGATTGATTCGGGACAGACTTGAGAACATGTTTAAGGATAACTGATCTTTGTCCCAATAATACATGCATGCTTACAAATGCACAAGCATATGTCCGGCAAAGAAAAAATAAGTTGATCAAAATACAAAATCATGAAACCCAAATGAAATGCAAGAGGGAAACAGAAGAATAGGTAGGTTTTCATGATTTAATTTAAGGCACTACAAAAGCTGAAATATAAACTAGAGAAGTTGGTCATATTTCATGAAGTTATAGACAGTTAATTACCACGAGAACAATATATGTTATAGAGAATGAAATAAAAGCTAAATCTAAAATATCACCTTCCACCATTTTTTGGAACATATGGAGCAGAGCCATTCAGCTGAACACAAGCACAAGCCATTGTACAACTTGTTTTGCACATGCATCCATCAACCTTTGATGGAACATTGATGCTGTCCAGAACTTGCATATGCTTCATATATTTGAAGCCTGAAATTAATTTTTAAATGCCAACCACATATAAGTAACATGATAAGCAACACTTCATCAAAGATTATATAAGTGGATTATATTATTATCACTTTTTTTTGAAAGTGGGAAAACTTTTATCTCTTTCTAAAAATTCATGCAAAAATCATCTTGCTATATGGTGAGGAAGAACATGGATAGCTCTAATATAGGTTCTCAACTCAGAAACTAAGAGCATCCACCAACATTTTGCAGATCATGAAATAGATTGTTACCCTAAAAATATATAAAATAAAATCCAATTTTCTAGCCAACCAACTATATACTTATTTTAAATGTTGAAATGGTAGTAACTAGTAAGTAAAGAAAATTGCAATGACTCAAAGTTTAAGAACTATTGTTACTCACAGCCTCAAACAAAACTTGCCCTAATAAACAAGTAGTGAAACTTAGCTTTATGAATAATTAAACTTACCAAGAGGTGCAATAGGAGGGATATCACAGTCATTGATCACAGAAATGATGTTATCTTCTTGCCCATCACTGATGTCATTGCATACCAAACCATAAAAATCACATTCTTTCTTTCTCTCAGCGAACCTTGGGTAATCAAAAACATCTTTGCCAATTTTCAGTCGAGTAGAACGGATCTAACATAAGATGTTGATAAAATTGTTAGCACAACAAACATCGAGGATACAAAATAATTGGAAAATTAAAAGTTTAAATTACAAAAGGCTCACCGGTCTTTTTGAACACTCAGCAGCTCCTTCATTATTATTTTCTTCATTTTTCCATCTAGTCTGCTCTTCCAATAAATGAGTATAAGAGAAGCTTTGTTAGCCAAACTAAACTTGTTATATAGCAATAATTGGAAAAAATAAACTCAACGAATTTAATGATAAATATGAATATTATATAAACCTAATTTTTTGAAGAAAAAAAAGATAGATTTTGAGATAAATTTTGATAGTAATTAACATTGATGATGACAATTGGTTTGCAACATTTTTGTTGATTCAATGGTGAAATGATTAATTCAAGATCTCATTTTATTCAACTTCTGACTGGACAATTGGCTTGGAACTACTCTTGTGGATTCTCTAAATATCCATGCTGAGGTTCATCCTTTTCTCTTAGCTAGGGTGACTGACTTCACTCATGATTATAAGTGGACTATTCCTAAGCTGATTCATAATTTGTTCCCTAAGATAGCCTCAAACATAACAAATATCTTCATTACAAACAAGAAAGATCAGCTTGTATGGCAGGGCACTATGGATGGCTCTCTCACTCTTAAAGCTGCTTATAATTGCATCAGGCCTAATGAGAATCACATGGCTTGGTGCAGGACTATCTGGTCTGATGCAATCCCCCATCCAAATCCTTCACTATTTGGAGGTTGTTCCATAGGAGGATGCCTTGTGATGATAATCTCCAATTGAGGGGGTGCTCTCTGGTCTCAATGTGTAACCTCTGCAGGGTTAGCACAGATCATTTGTTCCTTTTGTATCCTTTTGCTGCTGCCCTTTGGCAATGGATTGGTAGCATCTTTCATATCCAAATAGACACTTCCTCCTTGACTGTGATTTTGTCCATATGTAGTTTCCAATGGAGTCCTCAAATTAAGGGTGTTCTTGTAGCTGCAATTGTCCACACTATGAACACTGTTTGGCATTGCAGGAATTATTGTAGATTCCAGGATAATTGGACTTCCATGGCCATGGCAAAATCAAGAATCAAAATGGCAATCTCTTTGTCAGGAAACCTTTCTAAGTTGTGTGCAAATGGCTCTCAACAGGATTTCACTATTCTAGGGAACTTAAATGTTTCTCCGCATTATAATTGTGCCCCTGTGATCACTGAGGTGTTGTGGTATAACCCTTTGCCAAGATGGATTAAAATTAATTCCGATGGAGCTGCTCACGGTACTCCTGGTCATGCAGGGGGAGGAGCTATTTATAGGGATAGCCATGGTGTTTTTTTATGCTGCTTTGCTTCTTACCTCAACATTAAATACTCCCTCTTTGCTGAGCTAAGGGCTGCTATCCTAGCAATAAAGATTGCTCATAAAAGAGGCTGGAACAAGGTCTGGCTTGAATGTGACTCAATGAATGTGGTCGATATATTCAAAGGAAAATTCAATGTTCCTTGGAAGCTTCTTAATAAGTGGCATATGTGTCAAAGCCATGTCTCATCTATGAAACTTAGAGTGTCTCACATTTACAAGGAAGGGAATACTTGTGCCGATAAGCTAGCTTCATTTGCTATTTCTTCAAAAAGGTATACTTGGTGGGATACTTTGCATAGCTTCATTCTTGTTGAATTCAATAGGAATAGAATGAGTCTTCCTAATTATAGCTTCATTTTTGTGTGTAACCGCTTTCCTTTTTAATATATTGGGGGGTGTGTTTTCATCTAGCTTAAAAAAAATTACAATTATTTTCATTAATAAAAGTGAATTGCTTTGAGATCTAATAACATACCAAGACATCACAAATTATTATTATTCTTTTGCAATGAAAAATAAAATAAAGCACTCTTTCCTCTCATACTTCATGATGAACTATAAAATGGCACAAATGACTAAATAAGTAACGTGAACATATAATAAATGAACAATAATCCAAAAGAAGAAGAAAAAGAACTGTGAATTGCCTATAAAATTTGATATGTTCACCTCTTCAGATTGAATTTGTTTTAGATTGATTTGCCTCAATAGCTCTTTGAACCTTAAAATGGTTTTTAAGTTCATGCCATGAGGAGAAGCATTAGTGTAATTTGATAGAAGATTATCCCCATCAACCACCCATGCTGCTTCACAGCTATGACATTTGTGTTCCATTGAAGGATTGGTTTTCCTCTTCACTGCTTTGGAGGCAATGCTATTGTTCATTCTTAACCCAACCTGCTTTCACAACAATATAACTGACTGATTGGGGACATTAAAATTCCATGAAGCTAAGGTACTACAATATATTATAATAATAACAATAATAAATTTATAGTGTAATATATATGTATAGTAACGATATTATATATAATTAATACAATTTTTATCAATTCATTTTTATTACATATATTTAAAAATAAATTATAATTAAATATAAATGATGAATAATATACGAATAATATATAAAACTTTTAGATTGTCAGTGTATTTACATGTTTTTCTCGTAAGTTAAAATTATTATAATATTAAATTTAATAATATCATTGAACCCTAGATTGAAAATTCAAATAAATTAAATTAGTACTTTAAATGAGAAAATAGTCTATACACTAATCATATAAGAGTTTTTTATACTATTAATATATTATCTATGATTTATGTATTAATTAAATTGACTCTTTTAAAAGTAATGAATAGTTGAAATATACTGACGATATATTTTCTTTGTATCCTTCTCTTCCGCTTTAATAAATTGCTAGTGCTTTTGCACTAGTTTTCATCAAAAAATACTGGCCATATATTTTTCATTTTTTGTATATTGTATACATATTAAATTTATTTTAAAATTAAATTCATAGTCATTTTTGTTATAAAGTATAAAAATAATTAGACATATAAAATCAACATAAAAAATGAGGAAAAGTACAAAAAATAGTTTTTGAATCAACTACTATAAAAATCTATTACTTATTATCTTTTATATATAATAATTGAATTGTGATAAAAAAATAAAGCATTTAGTCAGTGTTTTAAATTATTGTTGTGGTTATGGTTGTAGTTATTATGATTGTGATCATTATAATTCTTATGGTGTGAATTATGGTTGTTGCAGTGTAAATTATTATTGTGGGTAAAAACATATTTTTGACATCAATGTGGTCTGATGTAGTTCGATGTAGTTGCGTTGCGGCCCGATGCAGTCCAAATGTGATCCAATGTAGTTGCATTGCGATCACATTATTGTAATTCAATATCATACCACAATTGCAGTGTGATACAGTTGCGACGATCTCCACAACCACAATATTGCGGCCAAATCATTGATATGGTCCACAATTTGAAACACTACATTTAATAAATATAATATACAACACGTAGTACAATAAATCTCATCAAATCCTCGACCACATTGCTTGTTTTGTAATTTGAAGATTAAAAAAAGAAGTAATTATGTTGAGCCGAATGATATGGACAGAACAATAAGAATGTGTTCAAATGGTGATTTAATTTGGTGAAGATAGATAATAGTGACCAGTAAGAAAAGTAGTGATAACTCACCAATTAACAGAAAATGTGAAAAGCAGATGGATGCAATGTGAACCTGTATTTCAGCTTTTGCTTTCAAAATAATGAAGAGTACTTATATTTGAAACAAAGGATGAATATATATATTTACATATGAATGAATATAAAGAGTGAGAACATTTGAGAAATTAAAATAATTAATATCATTTATCTTATTTAAATGATAAAAATTAAAAAATAAATGCTCATATTTATTTTAAATAATCATATGATCACTAACTAATCTTAATGGTTATATGTTCAAATTTATTTTTCTCACACACTTATTATTTTGATATGAGAATATTGTTTTGACTTCCGTCATTATCACAAACACATATATCTATACTAATCTATACTTCTATATTAATTAGATAAAGGTAAACATAAAATAATTATCTATAAAATATTTTATGTTTATCTATTTTATCTTTTATAACTTCTAATTTCATGTTTATTTATACTCAGTGGCGGATCTTGATGTAATATTTAGGAGGGGCAGCAATATTTAATTATAATTTATAATTAAGATTAATTAAGTAATAAAAAAGTATAAAGAACAATAATTACGTTAAAGAAAAATATATATTCATTTAAAGTGTTACTCTTCATTAAAGACTTCAACTCAGGTGATTAAATTAAATGTAAAATTTTCAGCTATTTATTTTTCAATATATGTCAACATATTATCTATAAGAAATTTATCTTCTACTTTACTACATAATTTTATTTTATTGTCTTTGTTGCTAGAAATAATCTTCATGTAGTAGATAAATAAGAATAGTTAAAATAAGATAAATAATTCGATCAAATAAATAATATACATGCTCTTTTTTCTTATTGACAACAATAAACTTATAGGATCAACAACAACAATAAAATATTAAAATTGACATCTCAAATAAATCTTCTCTTACTCACATTGAAATCTACATGGTATAATTTTTGCACAAAAATGAATATGGTATTAATATTAAATTATTTATAAAAATATATAGAATCTTAGGACATAGTGCAAAGTTTGACAAAGACAATTTGAGATATCATAATAATATTATCGACATCTACGCATATAAGAACCACACAATTTACATAAAAGTAAAAATATATATTTGAAAAAACAGAAAAATAAGTAAAAATATATTTTTTAAATAGTTGAGAAATAAAATTCAGGGGGGCAATTGCCCCCACCTGTTCTAACCAAGTTCCGTCCCTGTTTATACTAATACTAATAAACATAAAATAACAACTCATGAAATATTTTATGTTTTCCTATTTTATCTTTTATAACTTCTAATTTCCTGTTTATCTACACTAATCTATACATATATACTACGTATAAAGCCAAAACTATAAATAACTACCATGACAAAAAAATTCACAGTCCAAAATTACCCTTTTGTAACTCATCCAATAATAACCACCATAAACTTCCAAATTTTAATTTTATTCTTTTTCATAATAGATCATTATTATTTCACACATTTTCTCATTTTTATCGTTTCTTTTTCAATTCAATATTTGATTAATCTTCTTACATCTTTGGTCTCTATTAAATTTTGATGTAACATTTTTTATATTTTATTATTTTTCTTTAAAGAATGTAACACAAAAATGATACATATTAGAATAAATAAGAATGTGGGTTGATAAGCACAAAGTGCCTATCAATACACTAGTATATAGAAGAAGCTACTCATGTGTCAAATAGTCATTGTCACATATATATATATATATATATATATATATGGTGTCAAACAATTGTTATAGTGATATATGAGTGTAAATTATTAAATTTAATTTGAATGATCAAAATTAAAAAATAAATATGCATAATATGTAAATGACTATATGACTACTAACTAAATTTTAATCTTAACTATTCATATATGATTATACAATTTAAATTTATTATTCTCACAATTTTTATATCACATAACTTATATATCTACCAATATATATGATGAGCTGTAGAAAGAATTAAACATTAAATATTTTAAATTTTAATAATTTTATAAATTGTGTTTACAATTTAATACTTGCTACTAAACGAATTATTATATAAATTCGTACAATAGTGATTTAAAGAAATAACTTTAATGATATTTTAGGTAAGAAAATTTACTATATGACTCGTATTAACTAAGAGAAAGAAACAACTATCCACTTGGTTAGAATAGAAATCACAATGGCTATTGTTTAATTAAAAACTTCAATAACTTGTAAGTACATGTTTCTCTCTTATTTCTTACAACGTTCATAAATCTTATCATCATGCCTAGCCACCTTCTCTATATCATAGATCTGATATATACATAATTCTATCTTTCATTAAATACTAATTTTTAATATTTTTAATGTTAACTAACTTCTAAATTTAATCAATTTAAAAAAAATTGTTACATAGGTAGATCCTATAATATTATATAAATTTAAAAAGTAGTGATGTAAATAAAACATGAGGAAATAAATCGTCTCAGTTTCATTCTCTATTGCCTATCAATTTCCCTCAACAGACACTAATTGATTTTTTAAAATAAAATATAATTATTATTTAATGGCAGAGTTCATCCATTTCCTGACTATGTTTCATATTTTGGATGTTTTAGTTTCTTCATATTTTTTCAAATGTTTTAAAAATGTAATAGATATTTTTATTTTTCATTCGATCTATACTATATATAAAGCCAAAACTTAAAATAACTTCCCTCATGGTGTAATTTTCATTTCCTATATCGCCCTTAACATTATTTAATTTTTACAAAAAAACTATATAATCATAAGCAACTACCACCAATACATTAATTAACCACATATCTCACCTTAAATTAAACATTATCATAAACAAAACAAAAAATATAATATATAAAAATTGAATATCTAGTATCACACAATATTCTCCGGCAGGCAGGCACGAAGTGTCTGTACATATTAGTTGTTTATAAAATAAAAATACACCTCAATGTTAAATGACATGCTAATGATATAAAAAAACATTAGAACATAATTAAATACTTATTAAAAAGCCATAATACATATAGAAATTATTTCTATAAAATTTAATTATTGCTTTTAAAAATCCTTAAAAATAGTTTTTAAGTTTATGATAATAACACTGACTATGTTTCATATTTTGGATGTTTTAGTTTCTTCATATTTTTCAAATGTTTTAAAAATGTAATATACATTTTTATTTTTCTACTATATAAAGCCAAAACTTGAAATAATTTCCCTCATGGTGTAATTTTCATTTCTTATATCGCCCTTAACATTATTTAATTTTTTAAAAATAACTATATAATCATAAGCAACTACCACCAGTACATTAATTAACCACATATATCACCTTAAATTAAACATTATCATAAACAAAACAAAGTATAATATATAAAACTTGAATATATAGTATCACACAATATTCGCCGGCAGGCACGAAGTGCCTGTAAACACTAGTTATTTATAAAATAAAAATACACCTGAAATGACATGCTAATGATATAAAAAAACATTAGAACTTAATTAAATACTTATTAAAAAGCCATAATACATATAGAAATTATTTCTATAAAATTTAATTATTGCTTTTAAAAATCCTTAAAAATAGATTTTAAGTTTATGATAATAACACTGACTATGTTTCATATTTTCAATGTTTTAGTTTCTTCATATTTTTTCAAATGTTTTAAAAATGTAATAGACATTTTTATTTTTCATTCGAATACACTTTAATTTATTACTCATTCTTTTCACTTCCAATTTTGTTTTTTAAATTTTTATTTAATATAGTTTCCATTGTGAAATAAATGAAGTTATTTTAGTGAAAGTGAACCAAATTTTATGTTATTTAATAATGTTTTAAACTGTAGACATACATAATTTAAAAATGTAAAGATATAAAATAGTTGGACTAACAAAAAGGAATCTTGCTTATAATTGTACTAATATTAATTAAAATCGCAAATTTTAATTTTTAAATTTATTCTCTATTCTTCAAGCAAGTTTTATATAAACAAGTAAAATAATAATGATAATAAAATAAATATATTTAAAGTAATGACATATCTTTTTAAAAATTAGGTTAGAAATATTTCTATTTATTGGAAAGTAAGATATGATACTTATAAATCAATAATTAATAAGTAAAAATATGATATATTTTTTATATATGTTAGGAGACTTTTGTAGACATGCATGGTCATTTGTAATGTGATTTATCATTTTTATTTGATTTTTATTTATTAAGAAAAATAATGATGCATTTTTTTTATAAATGACTAAGGCTATTCTTTATTTATTAAAAACTTTAAATAATTGATTCATCACAGTTGGGCCGTCTGGACCTACACTCACTAAAGAAGATATTACTATCAGGCTAAAAGAGATATAAAATTTCCTCCTAAATTTAAAGATTATCTTATGTAACTAGGAGAAGATTATATTTATATTTTAAATTTACTTTTCAAATAAATAGATTATGAAAAGATTATATTTACCTTTTAGAGTTACTTTTCAAATAAATAGATTAAGATTAGAATTATCAATCCATAGATTGATAATTTAGATTACTATTTAGATTTAGATTAGAATTATCAATCCATAGATTGATTGATTTAGACTACTATTAAAGCAATATAGACCATCATTCAAGGGCATGAATAAAATCGTTATCTCTTTATTTTCATACTTTAGCTTCTTAGAATTCTAATATTATTATTTGCTAGGATCACACCCTAATATTAGTACTTTCATTCTTGTTCTTCATGCCTCCTAAACCACAACACTCACCTTCTTCTTCCACGAAATCCAACATGGATGATAACTCCAACGTAGTTATGTTGGAAAAACTCTCTTCCATGTGTGATAGACAAGAGATGATGGAAAGTGTGCTAACCGGGTTAGTGAAGAAATTAGCTCAATTAAACACTACTAATCCACAGTTTCAACCACAACCACCTCCTCATAGGTCTCAACCACGACCCCCACACCTTCTTACATATGGAGCTGGATATTTCCCACCACCAGGTAACATTAGATCTTCGAAACTACATTTACAATCTTTTGATGGTTCAGAACCACAAGATTGGCTTTTTCAAGTGGAACAATATTTCAATTTATACCAAGTGGTCCCATTTCAATGTGTGGAATTATTGGCATTCTCGATGAAAGACGATGCATTAAGTTAGTATAAGTGGATGTTTAATACTAACCAATTGACTAGTTGGGAAGGATTCACAAAAGCCCTACTAATTCATTTTGGCCATTCGACATTTGAAAATTCACAAGGTGAGTTGTTTAAATTAAGGCAAACTAGTATTGTTACTGAATATCAAACCAGATTCGAAAGGCTCGCTAATCAGGTTGTGGGTTTAACACCAGAGATGACATTAAATTGTTTTTATCTGGCTTGAATCCAGAAATTGCAAGGGAATTAGCTATACAACAACCTTTTACTGTGACTCATGCAATAGGGCTGGAAAAATTAGTAGAGAGCAAAATTGCAGCATCTAAGGCTTCCAGTTGGCGCCCACCACGTCCAAATGGGGCAGTTGCACATGCACAAATAGTAGGGACTACTAATACAATCATCAAGACTACAAACACATTACCCATCAAGCGTCTTACTGCAGCTCAAATGTAAGAAAGAAGAGTTCAGGGACTATGCTACAATTGTGATGAGAAATATGTCACTAGGCATCGTTATCAACCAACACGATTCTTACTTATGTTAATGGATGACCCAACTGACAATTTTCAACCACTTGAGTCTATAGTACAAGTGGAGGCCGATTGGGTGCCTAACAACATAGATCAATCTGAGGTAATTCACTTTCACCTATCAGATCAAGCTCTACAAGGTAATCCATCCCCTAAAACTCTGAAATTCCAAGGTACAACTTATGGCCAGATGGTGACAGTCTTAGTTGATACAGGTAGTTCACATAATGTAATGCAGCCACGTGTTGCACAATTCTTACCATTACCTATTTCACTAACACCAAAGTTCTCAGTAATGGTGAGCGAATTTATTATACGGGACTATCTAAAGATACACCTCTACACTTACAACAACAAACCATTCACATTCCATTCTACTTACTTCCTATACAAGGGGTAGATGTAGTTTTGGGAATAGATTGGTTAAGTACATTGAGTCAAGTAACTTCTGATTTTTCAGTACCATCTATGACATTCACTCATGACCACTGACCTATTACTCTCACTGGCTAAAATTTCATAACCCCAACTTTAGCTTCTTTTCACCAACTACGTCGCTTAACCAACACAGATGGAATTCTAGATATATTTTACATTACAGTAACCCCACAAATACATAACCCCACTCCAAAACATATGACCATATCTAACCCTATAGACCATCACCCAGATATCCATTCCTTGTTAGAAGAATTCTCTACAATGTTCAGCACTCCCACATGCCTACCACCACCTAGACCTCACGACCATAAAATTATCCTCATGTATAATACATCACCTGTCAATGTAAAACCTACCGTTACTCACACACAAAAAAAAGCAATGGCCACACCATTAGTAGATATGTTACAAGCAGAGATTGTTGTTCCTAGCACTAGCCCCTTTTCTTCACTAGTGTTATTAGTAAGAAAAAAAGATGGGTTTTGGAGATTCTTTGTGGACTATCGCAACCTTAATGCAATTATAGTAAAGAATCGTTTTCCGATTCCTACAATTGACGAACTTCTGGATGAACTAGTTGGTGCAACTATTTTTTCTAAGATTGATTTGCGATCAGGGTACCACCAGATCTGTGTGGACCCATAAGATACCCACAAAACAGCGTTCCGCATAGCAGACGGTCACTATGAATTCCTGGTAATGTCATTTGGCCTAAAAAACGACCTATCCATTTTTCAAGCAGCAATGAATGATTTACTCAGACCTTTTTTACGCAAATTTGGTCTGGTTTTCTTTGATGACATTCAGATTTATAGCCCATCTTTTAAGGATCATTTGCACCATTTGAAATTGATTTTAACCCTATTAGCATCCTCACAGTTTTTTGCAAAAAAATCAAAGAAGCTTTCAAAACGGTATTTTGGACCGTTTCAAGTGCTTCACAGAATTGGCAATGTGGCTTACGAGCTTGACTTACCACCATCATCACACATACACAATGTATTTCATGTGTCATTGTTGAAACCATTTGTTGGCCCTACACCACCGGCAGCAACCATGCAACTGTTACTATCACAACCAGCTAAAACTTAGGCACAAGAACCAAATGCACAATCTGTACAGCCTGGACAAACTCAAAACACAAACCAAATGAAGGAATTAAGGACGGAGCCTGTTGAACAGCCCACACAACCAGCTATTGGGCCATCAAGTGCTACAACTGAAAAACCCAAAGAAATTGCTACAACGGATCAAAGCAAGGTGACCCCATGTTTACACCCCAACCTTGAGGACAAGGTTGCTCAAAAAGGGATGAGCAATGTTGGGCCGTCTAGACCTACACTCACTAAAGAAGATATTACTATCAGACCCAAAAGAGATATAAAACTTTCTCCTGAATTAAAAGACTATCTTACGTAACTAGGAGAAGATTATATTTATACTTTAAATTTACTTTTCAAATAAATAGATTAGGAAAAGATTATATTTACCTTTTAGAGTTACTTTTCAAATAAATAGATTAAGATTAGAATTATCAATCCATAGATTGATAATTTAGATTACTATTTAGATTTAGATTAGAATTATTTAGACTACTATTTAAGCAATATAGACCCTCATTCAAAGGCATAAATAAAGTTATTATCTCTTTATTTTCATACTTTAACTTCTTAGAATTCTAATATTATTATTTGCTAGGGTCACACTCTAATAATCACTCTTATTATATTTGTTCCTAGATAATTGATTACCTAATATTATGGATTCTTGAAAAAAATAATTCAAATAAATATTAAATAATATATTGATAGTGTATATCTTTACATTGATAGTATATATATATATATATATATATATATATATATATATATATAATACTTCTAAAGTTATTGGTATATTGAGTATTAAATTTGATATAACAGTAATATTCAATTATACTGATGGCAAATTGGACAATATTGGTGGGTATGCCCATATAACCAATAATTTTCTGCAAGCATTTTTACTCTACTTGTTGGTTTTGCTCATCAAGCCTACTACTTATTACTGTTTGGAAGCGGTGACCATCCTTGCTTCTACATGTTACAATCCTCTTGTTATTGTTGAGTTTCTTTTCTCCTCTATCCATATAGACAAAATGTAGGAGTAATCTAATAAAAAAATTATGATATAGTGTAGTTTGTTCAAGTCTATATAACTTTTTTTTATCTCTTCAATTGCTTTGTTCAATTTATTTTTTTAATTTTATGAATTTATTTTCTTATTATTTATGAATACCAAAAATATATTTTAAAACAGGATGGCATGAGAATATTTCCAAAAATATCCCTAGCACTGCACTAAATGGAAAAGAACCCAAATCTACAATATCAAGAGTTTTCTATACTTCTATATCAATTCAATAAGATTTTGCTTATTAATAAATAATAAATAATACATATCATTTAATTTCTCATTAATTGTCATACTAACATACTTAGGTAATTGACAAAACAGATTTATATAGACAGTAGCGAATGTTGATGTAAAGTTTAGGAGGGATAATAATATAAAGTTAATTAAGTAACAAATAAAAAAATATAATATTAATTGAGTAATAAAAAATACATATGATTGTTTTAAAGTTTTAAAATAACATATTAATTCTAAATAATAATAATTAACAATTAAAGACCTTAAATAAAAGTGTGCATTTATTTAAAATGCTGTTTTTCGTTAAAGATTTCAACTCATTGATGATTAAATTAAGGGTAAAATTTTCAGTTTTTTATTTTTCAATATAAATCACCATGTTATGTACAAGATTTTATTTTATTTTACTACATAGTTTTGTTTGACTGTCTTTGTTTATGAAAATGATATTTTTGTCTGTTGTAGCTAAATCAGAATAGTTAAGATAAGAGACGAATAACTCGATCAAACAATAATATGCAATAACTTTTCTCGTATTGTCAAAGTTCCACTTAATTTAGAGACGGTCGAGAGTTTTTCAAACATGAATAACTAACGATATCAATAATAAAACATTGAAATTGAAATTTCAAGTAAGGGAGCACATATGCTATCTCACAGTTTTTGTCACTCCGTGTGCTATAAGCTTGTGATTGGATAGAAAAATACTTAATAATTAAATTTTAACTTAAATATATTTTTCTGACCAATCATAAATCCATGGTACATGGAGTGACACAAATTGTGGGACAGAAGATGTGCACCCCTCAAGTAAATTGTCTCTTACTCGCATTGAAAATATAGTGTAGAAGTTTTGCAAAAAAAATACATTTATCAATATTAAATGTTTTATAAAAATCCATAAAATCTTAAGACTTTTAGTGCAAAATTTGACCAAGGCAATTTGTAATCTCATAATATATTTCATAAATGTAAAATCATTATGAAATAAAGAGAAGTTTATCTATTATTATAATTTTTAAAAGGAAGACACAATTTGTATAAGGTAAAATTGAAATAAAAAATCAAGCAGGCATTTGCCTCACCTGTCAGCAAAGTTCTGCCGCACTTGGATATAGAGGAATATAAAACTTTTGATAGAAATAATTTGAATTGAATAGAGGATAACCTTCATAGTAACTAACTGAATCACTGACTAAACAACTTTTTATATATATATATATATAAATAATGTAATATAGAGAAAGAACCAGAAAGAAAGAGAAAGAAGAAGGAATTGAAGCGTTGGAGAATAATGCCGAGGAAGAGAATCAGAATCAGAACGTGGAACAAGAAGAAGAAGGAATTGAAGTAGATTTACCAGAAGTATATTCTTTTTTCAATCTTCACAGGATCCTCGTTTGAATCTCCTCAACAATGAATGACTTGAAGGCTTGGATTGTTGAGCCAATATCTGTTGAAGCACATTATGAATTGGAGACTACTTCAATATCTACTTATCAACAATTAACTACATAACTTATCTTATTCAAATAAGGTTTGGTATCATCTTTTGTGTATTATGCTTATAACATTGAGTTATGAACTACTTGGTGCTTATGTGAATGGCGGGTTATGGATTTTATTGTTGTGTATTATGCTTCAAATGTGCAGGGTCTTAATTAAATAATTAATAACTTAGGATTTGGGTTTAGATATTTTTATTTTTATTCCTTAAATAATGCATAATAAACAATCATAAGAAAATGGAACAGAGGGAGTATATATCAATTTCATTCTCTATAACATCTTGCAAAATTTATGGCAGTGAAATATTGGTTCGGTATCTTTTAACATACTTTGCCCATTAGGTTCTATGGATTTATGATTACTACAATAATGTGCCATTTGGTGTATGTCTCCCTTGTACCCTTTCTGAATAATGTGGCATTTTTACCTGATTTGATAGGAGATTGGGCCAATACACCATAAAAAAATAGTTTCTCTAAAGAGAGAATAAGAAGATATTCATCATTGGAACATTTCTAGATTGAGATCTTCTTACTGAATTAAGGATATACATTATTATTAGAGGCAAACCAATTTTAGAGAATCAAAGAGACATTAGTATAATCATATAAGGTTTTATCGAATCTTCATGTATTATAGTAGTCAAATGTTTGATCTATGTGAGCAATATATATAAAAAAAAAATGCAATTTTAGAGAAATTTGGTCCCTCCATATAATGTAATCGTTAATTAGAAATGATTTAGAGATTTTGATGTTGCACCGTCACATGGTGAAGTAGTTAAAGTCAGTTGTGCCTCGTACTTGAGAATGTGTTTGCATAAACCTTAAAGAGACATGTCCCACAAAAGAAATTTGTAGGAACAGTTTTATGGATTTTCTCTTTCTAGAGGGATTAAATTGTCTTAAGCAAAAAATCCTTAAATACCCTTTTTGATGACTTCATTTATTCTATGAACCAAATTAAATGGTGGAAAATTTCAGGGGCTAAATTGGGATTATTTTAACGTCCATAGTAACTGTCAGAATAACATATCCAGTAACTAACATTCTAACTAACTCTTGAGGTGACTCACACTTATGCTATAAACACAAACAAGAACAACACAGAAAGAAAGCACTGAAGATATGGAGAATAATAATGCAGAGGGAAAAGATGAAACCCATGTGGAAAAACCCAACCTTTATTACCCATATGGCAATTTCAAGAATAGAGAGTTGAATGAAGATCCTCGTTTGAAAGTTTTCAAGAAGGAATGGTTTGAAGGGAAGGATTGTCTTCATATTGGTTGCAACAGTGGAATACTCACCATCTATATTGGTACTTACTACTTTTTTAGCTTCAAAGTATCATGCTTTGCTTATTTTGAATTTACTGAAAAGTTATAAATATATGCATTGATGTTGTAAGTGATAAAAATTCTCATTTAAGTTTCAAAGGGTTTATAAGTGTTGTAATTTATTTGGATTTTATTGAAATATCATAAACATATGTTAAGAGTTTCTTATACTCTAAATGTATTTTTATATTGCTGGTCTAAGTGTTATATTTTTCCTCCTTCAGCACAGAAATTCTGCTGCCGGAGAATTCTTGGAATTGACAATGATTCAGGTAATTTATGCTTAAAATTGAGCTTTATTCTGTGTATTATTTGCTTCTATATGATGTGGCTTAACTGTATGCAAATTTTAACATATTTCTGATGTATATGCTGAAAATGAGACATTAAAGTTACAACTTGATTCTTTACAATACATAACAGTTTGTTAATGAAACATCTTCCTAGTACTTTACGTGTTCTGCATGAATAGGTGAATAATATAAGAAGGCTTATTTAGCAAGTAACATGTTTTGCACTATTTGAGGTAGAGTGAATAACTACTTATTGATTTTTTGTTCTTCTGCTGCCAGATCGAGTTGAGGAAGCATATTTGAATCTGAGAAAAATCGGATCGAAATCTATGGAAGATGGTGCTTCATCAACTGGAGAGACTCCAATGGAACTTTGTTCTATGGAAGAAAGAAATGTGTCAGATATAATTTCATTCAAACAAGAAAATATTGTTCAGACGCAGTACCCACTAGAAGAAAAAGTATATGATACGATTCTTTGGTAAGAAAAATATTGATCTTTCTTTGATGATAGAACTTCCCTTTTTATTCACAGAACATTTTGCTGTTACTTTTTATTATGTAGTTTGAGTGCAACACAGTGGGTAGATCTAAATGTGAGGGCTAATGGCTTATATGCCTTATTTCAAAAGATTTGGAACCTTCTCCTACCAGTAAGTATCATCTAAATCTCTTCTATTAAAATATAATTATAAGTTTTCCCATTTTATATATGTGTGTTGTAAATATGTTTGGTTTATCATTTGACCAGGGTGGCATTCTAGTGCTGGAACCTCAGTCATTAGAGTCATATGAAAAGAACGATCATGCCTCAGAGGTAAAATTTAGCTTGCCCTACTTTCCGGAAATAAAGATTTGTTTTTCCAGATCTTGTCTCACGCCAATAAAATCATATTATGTAAAATTAAAAATTCTTATTATTGTTTTTGCTTCCTTATCATTGACAAGAGATATTGTATGAGACAAAATCTGGGACCACCATTCACCTGTGCAAATGAAAGTAGTGCAAAGGAAGTGCTTATTGGACACAACCAATCAAAAAATAAGTGGCTACTTATATTCTTTTATTTTTATTTTGTTTTTGAATATGCAGACTAATACTGTGGATCTCTACCCAAAAGAGCCAAGTAGTATGAAGGACCAAGATATTAAAATTCTTCCAGAAATGTTTCGGAAAATAATGTTAGATAAGGTTTGTATATATTTTATTTGAAGTTTGTTCAATTAATAATAACAAGCAATTAAAAATATTCATGTTTATTTGGTTATTCATCATTAGTACAGATTCTACTTGTATTCATATTAACCTCTCATATTGAAACTTTTGTTGTAGATTGGATTTAAGTGTGTAGAACAAATCAACTCACATGGGGAGAATCGTTTCAATAGACCCATTTTGGTTTTTCAGAAATGAGCTAGCCATGCAGAAAGTGAAGTGCAGAGTGAATGTGGAGTCATTTTACCATTTCATTTCATTTGTTTCTTAATAGCTTAGGATTGGTCAAACATGGTAATTTCATTGTAGACATTTCAACTCTAATGTGAGATATTGATATTCCTTATATTTGATAATAACCTTCCTTTTGCATAAAACATGTGAAGTTATATAACCTAGGTATCAAAAAGATGAAAACTTCGGAAAAAATATTAAACAAAAATATATTTGTGAGAACTAGTTGAAAACCCATCGGTGAATGTAACAAACAAGTGATTGTTTTTACACATATTATCAATAATAAAAGTGTGATTTCATGATAAACAAAAGGATAAAAGTGTTATTATATGTTGTTTTTCGTGTGGTATTATGTTTTACTTGTCTCTCCATTAATGGAGAGGATCCTTACTCGATGTACATAGGTGTAGTGAAAAAAGCAATACCAAATTGAAAATGGTAATGCATATCAAAACTGAATTAATAACTTTAAGTGTATCGATAAAAAAAAAGTTGAAAACATGGATCAAAATACTTTAACCCACAATTCATAATTTATCGTGGCTAGTTTTTCCTTTTTAGTTCTCTTTGTACCCAAAAAAAATCTAACAATGGTTTCAATAAAAGAAGTTTTCACATTATTCAAGGATAGTGAAGCTTAAAAAATCTTACAGTGGTTTCAATAAAACACAGTTTTTGTATAAGCATGACAAATGGTAATTCTAGCCAAAGTCTAATATGTACTATTGAAGGAAAAGGAGTAACTAACTCATTAACGGAATAACTAACTAAACGACTTTTTATATATAATGAACTGTTGAGCATAACATACACAAACAATAGAAAAAGATGGCAATTGAATTGATGGAGAATAATGCAGAAGATGAAAGCAAAAAGGAAGAAAAGCAGAACATGGAACAAAACGGAACTGTTGAAGAGGTGAAGAACAATGCAGAAGAAGATGAAAGCAAAAGGGAAGAGAATCAGAACATGGAACAAGAAGGAACTGTTGAAGGGGTGAAGAACAATGCAGCAGAAGATGAAAGCAAAAAGGATGAGAATCAGAACATGGAACAAGAAGGAACTGTTGAAGGGGTGAAGAACAATGCAGCAGAAGATGAAAGCAAAAAGGATGAGAATCAGAACATGGAACAAGAAGGAACTGTTGAAGGGGTGAAGAACAATGCAGCAGAAGATGAAAGCAAAAAGGATGAGAATCAGAACATGGAACAAGAAGGAATTGTTGAAGGGGTGAAGAACAATGCAGAAGAAAATGCAAGCAAAAAGGAAGAGAATAAGAACATGAATCAAGAAGGAATTGTTGAAGGGGTGAAGAATGATGCAGCAGAAGATGAAAGCGAAAAGAAGAAACGCAAGCATCATTATTATGGAAATTACAAGCACTATTATGCTAGCCGAGTATATATCTTTTTTCCCATTTTCCCTCGAACTTGTATTTATGCCTGCTTTCTTTCCATTCACCATAATTATTCAAACTTTACAATGTTCCAGAATGGAGGAAAGTTTAATCAAGATCCACGTTTAGAAATCTTCAAGAAGGAATGGTTTCAAGGCAAGGATTGTCTTGATATTGGTTGCAACAGTGGAATAGTCACCATCTGTATTGGTACTTACTACTTTCTCCTTTTTTATATTGGTGGTGTAAATTTCAGTGTAAGGCGAAAAGTTAGAAATATTTGAGTTTATATGAAGGTTTTCATTTCTAAATGCTTAAGCTTCAAAAATCATTCTTTACTTATTAGGAACTACTGAAATATTGGGAAAAGAGTTTATATGAGTTCTAAATTTCTATTGTGTTGATCTCAAAATGCAGCCGAGAAGTTCTGCTGCCGGAGTATTCTTGGAATCGACATTGATCCGGGTAGGAAGCATCCTTATGAATTCTGACTTTTGTTTCTGAAGGGTATCATTCTTTGTGCTTAGACCTTAGAATTATGCATCTACTTAAAATGAGACATTAAATTCATTACTTGAATGTTTACAATATAATTGGCATTTTGGTTTGGGTTATGTTTCTAAACTCCAATTTGCACACTCATTAGGTAGAATTAAGGAGGCACAATCGAATCTGAGGAAAGCTGTTAGATCAATATATGCTGAGAAGAGGATGCGTTTGCAGGGTTCTCAACTTAATAAGCTCTTGAAACAAACTCAAGTTTTTGAAAATGACATTCTAAAGGGTACTTCTTTTATGTTCTGTATCTGTTTCTATTTCTGAAGTAATGAAAACAATTGTTCATTCCTAATTGATTTTGTTCTTCTGACCATTCTGCCAGATCAAGGGAAGTATTTGAACAAACCTGCTGAACCAGCTGAGAATTTGGATCAAGAGATTCCAAGAAGAAACCTTGGCCATATAGTGTCATTCAAACAAGAAAATTTTCTTGAGGCTGCGTACGACCCACACGAAGAACACTATGATACAATTCTTTGGTAAGTTGGTAGCAATTTTGATGCTATACTGAACATGGTTTTTTCCTTTAGTTCTTTGAAATAAATTAGTTTCTGCAATGCAGTTTGAGTGTAACACAATGGATACATCTAAACTGGGGGGATGATGGCTTAATGACCTTATTCAGTAAAATTCGAGACTTGCTCAGACCAGTAAGTATAATCTCTTTATTCAACTATTTTACTCATTCATTTTACAAGTATATATATATATATATATATTCACACATCTTTTTATATGTTCAGGGTGGCCTTTTTGTGTTGGAACCTCATAAATGGAAGTCATATAGAAGAAAGCGTAAAATCACAGAGGTAATAATTCTTAAACATGTAATGTTCTTTTGACAATAATTTCTTAATACTTCAGCTGTGTTTTAACTCTCTTTATCACTATCTAGACTTCAGTTACTGTAATTAAGTGGCTATTATTAATCATGTTCTTTTCTTGTGACAATAATATTCAGACTACTTATCTGAACTACAAAAGTATTAAGTTGCGTCCAGAAAGGTTCATGAGAACATTGTTAGAGAAGGTTTGTATAATATTACAAGCATTCCTATTTCATTACAAATTTTATTAGTATTCTTAAGGACTGATATTTAAAATTATTGTAGGTCGGATTTAAAGCCTTAATACATTTCAGCAGCTCAGAGAGGATAAATGGCAAGTCTCATTACAATAGGGATATTTTGGTTTTTAAGAAATCAGAATTGAGCCATGCAGAAAAGGCAGGTGCATAGTCAATGTGATTCAATGTAGAGTCATTGTTTTACATGAAAAAATGGTATTTTAAGTATGTTGAGATTTAAATTGGTTGCTTAGAGACAGCTTGTAATGCAGTAACTGGTTAACCATGATGACTTCATGTGCTGCATCTGATACATAAAATTGAGGTGAAGGAACCTAATAAGATGCTGAAAAATAAAGGGCAGTCTTCTATGCTGAATAGGTTCTGGATTTATGTCCATGCTGATGGCTTTTCCTTCATATCTATATCCACTGACATTTTCACCAAATTCATTTTATGCACCAACATCGGCAGAAATTGTTAACTTCACTCAATTAATACCACAATTCTTTCATAACTGGAGGTGCTGAAACAATCATTTCGTATTTGGAATTACTTAGCCTAAAAATGGCTACACTAACTTTGGTGTGTATACAAATAAGGTTGGCGCCAACAAAACTGAACATGAACTTGGAAGGCAAAATGCTTCAACTTTTACAAGCCAAAGCTATATACAAGATTTTACAGAAACAAGTTATCTAAAGGCTTCCATATTTTATTTTTATAATTTTTTATTAAAATAAAAAGGTCGATAAGAACTAATATATTTGTGACGAGGATGATAATATTTTTTCGATGACACTTCCCACAACCATTTTTCTTGCCACGAATTGACTTCAACCAAACCCTATAATCCCCAGGGAACTAAGATTCGGATGTCTCATCAAAAGCCTTATTGGATCTTTATCCTTAGGTTTCCATGAGCATTAATGCATTTGATAATTTAAATTGGTATCATTTGGAACATCATTTCCTTATACACTGACTGCTCCCGTCTTCAAATTAAGCAAGTGAATCTCATTTATGTTGCTTTCCTATATTTCAACACATCTCCATCCAAAGGGATTTAGCACTTCAATGGTTTCAATGGAATGGCTCAGGCATCCAAAATCCTCGGCTAACATCTCATTTATAACATTTCACATGCATTGTGTATCATACCAAACCTGAAGAACGTAGTTTGGAATACTTGACAACGGGGCATCTACTATAAATAGTAAGCAATACTAGCGTACGAAATACCTCACCGATGCGTACAAGTTTGTTGCTTCTGTCCACCAAAATCAATGCACTCCATCTGATATGGTCTGCAGATAATTCATGTTAGCACTGTTAAAAAAGGAATCTTGTTCAATATAGGAACTTCGGGGCCTGCAGGTGCATTGGTTCTTTGTATATTTTTTCCCTTTGGGAAACCTACCCAGATCCAGTATCAAACCCAACCATGTCTATCAATCAGCTGAAAAATAAATTAGTAAACTCTTTTACCAAAAGGTTGCAAAAGAATCATAGAAATGAAAGAGAGATATTCAAAAGATCTTTGTCCATATCAGAAGATTTTGTTTCAGGCTCATCACAAAACCAATGCAATCCCGAAGTACTATTGCAGGGAATCAAATCTGTACAGAGAGGTATGTCCTGATTGATAGTGGCACCGATATAAATGCCAACTGACTATCATATTTCATCCTTCAAAGAATACTGCTTGAAAAAAGAATCCTGCAAAAGAAAAAGTGTGAACAAATAATTGAACTGCTTAATTGCAATCAGTTTCTGTAAAATAAATTTCCAATTTGCATTGAGTGATGTTAGTTCACCATGAATCCTCCATGTGACAGCATACCCATCATCCAACATATAACTTCAAATTATAAATCTGTAGGTAATAAAAGTCACTGGTAGATATGCTGCCACTGTAGGGTCCATCGTGGACCCGAGTCTATTCACATCACTCTTACGCTTTCACCTCATTCAAAGAAATTTCATTTATGGATGCCTCGAGAGATGATGTAAGGGAAATAAAACTAAAAGTTCACTATATCTAATTTTGACAGGAAAAATAACATAACAGGCTAAAAATATATGAGCAACAAAGAAGGCCAAAACTTAAATAAAAAATATATCTTAGCAAAAGAAACTGTGAACACACCTGCAATTCATAATGATGTTAATCAATTTAGAAACCAAACTGTAGCCAGTTATCATATGGCAAAAAATAATTATCATAAAGTAACAAAAAAGGGAAACAAGGATACATCACACATTAATTGTACATAAAAACATGAATATACAAGATTGCTGTGTCACTTTTGAAATCTATGTACAGCAAAGGAGCCAACCCTGGGTAGTCTGTATTTTATACCAAACAATCGTCACCTGAGGAAAAAAAGCAACACAACCTGGTCTCAAAGATGAGATATGAAATTTATCAACCTTGCAGCACATTTGCAGTCTCCATGAATGGATCATTTGACATTTCTTGACCATAGACACAAAAAAGATGAAAGCAGCCCATCATGAATTTGCAGTCTTCTCAATCAGATCCAGAGCAACATATAACTGGTCAAGTAATGGAGCGGACCAAATAGTCAATAACTGATTGCAGACACAAAGTCTGAACAAGAAAAGTGACATCTAGGAATTTCATTTTGGCAGATGATATGTGCTGCAAAGATGGAAGCAAGCTACTTGAAGGGACTTCCTTGCCCATGTACATGGTTGGAAGCTTCAGTCGACAAGGCAGGCTTCAAGGGGTTCCTTCTTGAGGTACCAGCAAGAGAAAATGAAGTAGAGGGTACATCCGCTTCACCAAAAATCTAAAAAAAATAAAAAATATAAATAAATATTAGGGAAACGTGAATAAAACCCCCTAAGCTTTATGTCTTTTGCAAGTAGACACCATGAACTATTTTTTTCTCCAAGTACCCCTTAAACTTTATCTATTAGTAAAATTGATCTTTGCATAAAGATAATGTTACAGTACTAATAGGCCAACAAGAAAATCGTTGTCATCAGACTCACAACAGTGCATGTTAGCCAACGTTGATGGCTGAAGGAAACTGTTGTCAAAATACAAATGTACTGAGAGAATGAGGATACGTAAATTTTAGAGTTAAAAGGAGGCAATACAATAATATTTGTACATAAAAAAATTAAAGTCAAATAATAATGATCTGACAGACGAGTTAAAACAAAATGCATTGGTCAATTTTTCATTGTTAGTAATTTAACGTTATCTTTATAGTTCATGATAGCTACTTCCAAATAATGAAGTACAACCAAAGAATTCAATGACATTTACCCCAAAAAAATCAGAGTTGCACCAGTTGTATCATGAAAAGAGAAATTTTGCTCTAAGATGACTTACATTCTTGCCAATAGGATTTTCAGAACCCAAATTTTTACTTAATGATGATTTAAACTGAATTTTAACACCAGAACCAGTAGCATTGCCTGACTTGATGCGCTCTGAGGCGTCCCCTGAACAAGTATTAAAACCCACTAATTAGATATTAATGACCATAACATTTGTTTATGCAGAAAAAAAGACATAACTGATTCGAGATGCACGAACCTTGACGGTTGTCAAGATCCATTGGCATTGCACGACTGTTGCTAGCTCCAGGGACCGGCTGCAATAGGACAGGAACTATTAAAGCCAGAAGCATTAGAAGATTGAACCAATGCACAGACCTGAAAAGCAATATACTTACAGATATGCGGGGCTGGACTCTGTTCTTTTGCGACTGCTGATACTTTAAGATAGTCCAATCAAATACATAATCAAATTCATAACCTGTCATACACCAATAAGGAAAGAGCACTTCAAGTATGACAAAAGGTGCATCAACACAATTCTGCAATTTATTTTAATCAAATTTTCTTAAAACATAAAATAACAACCTTCTCGAGCAAATAGTTCCCGGAATAAGCGCTTCAAGAATCCATAATCAGGCCGCTGATCAAAGGTCAGAGAATGACAGTAATGAAAGTATGAAGTGAACTCTACAGGGTGAGATTTGCATAACACCTATGAAAAATAACAAACAAATAAGAATCATGACCAAAATGCTTCACAACAGAAAAAATGTCCAAGCATTCACCTCAATCGGAGTTGATACTTTCTTCTCACATATTTTATCATACTTTTGCTTCTTTGTAGCAGCCTTCAACCCTTGCCAAGGAAGGCTATATGCAAACATTCAGTAAAGTTAGCACATTTCATTATGTTCTCTTAATAGAAAATGCCTGCATAAGAAAAGCAGCTGGAGACAGATGGCTTACCTTCCTCTTAGGAAGTACAAAAGCACATATCCCAATGACTCCAAATCATCCCGCCGGCTTTGCTCTACAAATGAAATAGAAAATGAAAAAAAAAAATTGCACGTTATTTAAAGAGAAGGCGTTAAGTAACTTATTCTGACTTACCGATTCCAAGGTGAGTATTGCAACTTGCATAACGTGCAGTCCCTGTTAAGTTTTTATTCTCTCTGTGCAGTAAAATTTGTTATAAGTTTTGGGGTATTTCCAGGGAATCGGTGGAGAAGAGATGGAGAAAGGAAGAAAACTTAACAAAAATAATATAGGAAAGAGAATGAATGAAAACTTCAATATTAAAAGATGCAAACATCAAATCCTAAAAGAAAAGGGGCACTAAAAAGAAAAGAGAATGAACAAGGTGACAAGGTCAATGGAATACAATAGAAAGTTAGAAACCTATAAGGGATGTGACGATTGGTTGAGGAGTCACGATATCGTTTTGCAAGCCCAAAGTCAATGATATAAACCTGACATGTAGAACACAAATAAAATTATATGGAACCTTAATAGTAAATAATAAAAGAGTTGAAAAATGATAAAGCCAGTCAATACACAGTAATAACAAAACAGGATATTCACCAGGTTTGCCTTCCGACCAAGTCCCATGAGAAAGTTATCAGGTTTTATATCTCTGTGTAGGAATCCTTTCGAGTGCACATATTCTATTCTATTCATCTTCAAAAACAAAAAACAAAAAACAAAAAAGAGTTAATATCATAAAACAATGACACTTCTAACAAATTCGCAGGCAACAATGCAACATGGTAACTCTGAATCTAAAAAAAATATAAAAGTGGTACAAACATACCATTTGATCAGCCAACATCAACACTGTCTTTAATGAGAACTTTCTTCCACAGTAGACAAAAAGATCCTCAAGGCTGGGACCCAGCAAATCGATAACAAGCGCATTGTCCTCCGCATCTACACCAAACCATTTTATGCTTGGAATGCCACCTGCATTCAATGATCCAAAAAATGTCAAACCTCATCAGAAGGAAAGAAAAAAAGAAGCTAAAATCCAGCTTCTCACAACAATTTCTAACAAATTTCAGCTTCGAAGAATAACTTTTTTGAGAAACTTAAACAAACTGAGCCAAATTCATCACTGACTCGATCACATATGCACCCAACCAAAAGAATTTTTTGACAAAAAATGATAAATATTTGAAAAAGCACATACTTCCTCCTTGAAGAATATTGTAGAGCTTGGCCTCGTAAAGCAATTGTGGATGCTTTGTTTTACCATTCTCCTGAAACACAAAAAATCTATGATAAATTGAAAGCAACAAGAATTAATGAATAAACAACGCAAGACATGCGTAATAATAAAACAGAGAGAGAGAGAGAGAGTAATATTACGATCTTAATAGCAACGATCTCGAATGTATCCATATGAGTAGCTGCAGAAATGAATTGAATAATATGAATAACATGAGTATTATTCTGATACATATATATACTCATGTTAATAATAATAAAACATGAGCAATAATAATAAAACATGAGAGAGAGAGAGAGACCGAGGTAGATTTCACCGAAGGAACCGCTTCCGATCTTGCGGCCAAGCTTGTACTTGCCGCCGATGATGCGTTCCATCTTCTCTCTAACCTATCTATCTCTGCTGAACAACGCCAATTTGAGATTGCGATTGAGATTTGAGAACGAGAGAGAAAGGGGTACTCTTGTCTATTCACTCCTATTGGGCCGGGTTGTTACCTTCTTCACCTGGTTCCACTATTAAAACAACATTCTAAATTAAATTATAAATTTGCCGTCACTTGTTCACTAATCACGCATATTCAACATCTTTTTCCATTCATCATTTGTGTTCTTATCCTTTCTTTTTATAATTATAATATCTAGAGTAAAAATTTATATATAATCAATATATTGTTTATTGTTTATTTATATTATATTTTTTGAATAATTAATAATAATTTAAGAATAAATTGTAATAATATAATAATAATAATGTGTAAACTAACAGTATATACATTTTTTCATTTATTTTACTCACAATCAAATATCGTCTTGCCAAACACATAGATGGTATTAATTTGGTTGCCATCAATAAAAGTCTTGTATACAAATTCTCAAAACTAAAGTATTAGTTGGGTATTTTCAGAGTTTAGGATTTGTTTCCATCACTAAAGTCATAAATTGAAGGATGAGTGGTTTTTAAACAATGTGCTATCTAATTTTTTAACTTTAGTTTGTAAGGTGGACCGCAACAAATCCTAATCCATAGTTTTGTTTAAACAAATGTTGAACATTCCAGGGGCACCGTCCTTGATAGTATTAGGAAGAGATATAGAAAACCATAAGAGAACATAAATGTAATATGCATGTATTGTCCGAGTAAAGAGTTATAAACAGTTATTATATATTAATTATTTATTAGGATTATTTTTTTATTAAAGAACTAATAATAATTAAACATAAATAATAAATAATATCTATGTTATATGTAAAGTCAAAACTTGAAATAACTTCTCTAATTTTCATTTTATATATTGCCCTTGACATTATTTAATTTTTACAAAAAAACTATATAATCCTAAGTAACTACCACTAATACATTAATTAACCACACATTTCACCTTAAATTAAACATTATCATAAACACACAAAAAATATAATATATAAAAATTGAATATGTAGTATAACATTGGTATAAATAATGTATAAAATTCATGCATAATATTTTTTTCAAATAATATATCATTGGTGATGTGATAAAAAATGAAAAGAGTTGAAAATGAAAGATGAAGTTTGAGAAAAAAGTGTAAAAAAATTATTCTTCATTTCTAGAAACAATTTTTTCTCTTGCTTATATCTCTCCTTCCCCAAGTTCGGATTGATCGCTTGAGAATAAAGTGAGATGACTTGCTCTTTGAGTCTGGCCTATTAGATGTTATAGACAGAAAGATGGTAAACTAAAGAATCCATTAAGTATCATTTAAAATGGAACTGGTTTGGACCCTCTACGCTAAAATGCTAATTTACTATTTTGCTCATAGTTCTTTTTTTGCTCTGAAAAGATTGTCTCCTTTATCTTTTGCTTCAAACATTACAAGTTAGAAGTAAAAAAATGTATTTTCCTGTCCAAGGAACAAAATACTCCAACTTTGTTAATTAGCTCTAGAAATCTGCACAAGAATTACTTTATTTCTAGATTACATACAACCTTGTTTGTATTTGTCTACTTGCTCTTGTTTTCCAACAGATTCCCCCTCAATGTTTTTTGTTAGACATGGCAGGGTGAAAGCTTAGTTAGTAAGACTGTGTATCCAGCTTATGAGAATTTAGTTTAATTCCAATCTTCATTGTTTACTTGGTCTATGGCAATTGAATTCCCTTTTTGTAATGTTTTCGAGGATTCATAAACCCTATCAAATTCAATTCGAAATAATAAATTTAAATCCTATAATTAAAGTGTTTCGGTCGATTCCAACTAATGGAGTAAAGGTTTGAAGAAATGGGGCTTGATCTCAATTCTAGTCCAATGAATATTAGACTTAGAACCATTGACTTGTTTGATTTTGAGACACAAAGTAAAAATGCCACCTAAATTAGTTAGGGACAATAAGTGATGGAAACTTTCCTAGGGCAACTTTTGATTCCAAGGGCAAGAGAAGTCATGAAGGTCCTATGACTAGACCAAAGCTATATCAGCAATCTTAAAGGTCACAAAAGACTCAAATGACCATGGAGATTACATGAAGGAAATGTCTTTAGGATCTATTTTAAACTTAGGTTATTTTTGTTGTTATGAATAAATGAGAATTCATTCTCATGTAGACTTAGGATTAGCTAAACATTATATTTTCAACAAACCAACCAGATTGGATTAGATTTTATCTATTTGATAATTTAGGATTTTAAATTTCATTATATTTACATTATCTTAGAATTAGTTAGGATTTTCGTTTGCATTTCAGATTTGATTAAATATGATATTATCTTTTAGTATTCAAAGATAATTAAAATTTTATCTTTAGACTTATCTTTAGTTTATTTACATATTGCCTATTTATAGCTTTTGCTTATTCATTAATAAAACAAGTTTTGTTTTTGAGAAAAATTGGATTCAATTCCTAAAGTTGAGCCAGAACTCCTTAATTCGAACTTATTAAGATACTTATTTTTGTGGTGTTTTAAGACTCATCACCTTCTCAATGTGACGTCTATTCAAATAATGTGACGTCTCTATCTTCATATCTTAAGCATGTGACGTCTCTATCTTTATATTTTTTCCATTTTGTTCCATAAATCTATCCTAAAATTGGCCTAAAAATCTCTATCAATACCAAAACCGAATTCTAATTTATAAAGATCTTAATTTCAAACTAAAACGATCCTTAAATCAAAGGCATCCCCTTGAAGTTGTGATCAATAACATTTTACTTTTTGATAAATAAGATGATTCAACAGCATTCAAATGGGTAAGAACACAAAGGATAAGGAATGAACATTAAAATAACTGAATTGCAATACACAATCCAGTATTATTCAGTTCTTGTAAACAAGAATGAAATCACAAAATGACTGAAACACAAACAAATGTGAGACAAAAGCAATAAAGTTTTCGATTCAAGATCTTGTCTTGTTCTTTGAAAGCATGATCAAGTCTGAAGCTTGAATCGAAAACAAATTCATGTCGAGATGAATGTAAGGTTGAAATTCGTTGAACACGACTCTGCTATTTTCTCACAACCTGAGAGGATCCTAATCCGATTCAGTTTGCAGGCCATGAATATAACTAGAACTGTGCCTTTAAACATTCAGGAGGCAATTGACCATTGAATCTGTTGATATCTTTGCAGTAGTCATATATCAAGTAATTGCTTCTGACCCAATTCAACTGTCCTAACTGTGTATTTCCTAGCTGCTTGTATATAGGAGAAGTCCACCAATTTGCAGAGATATTAGAGGCACATTGGTTAATGCTAACTGGTCCACGAAAAGTGCATGCCCTTGCTCGAAAATGGTTGAATCTGGCTGTGAATGGTGATTCAGTCCAATTTATCTTAACTAACCCACCTCTAGTTGCCCAATTATCAGCATTCCACAAGCTTGTATATACCCTCATTCCTTGCTGGTTTGGGTAAGCAACGCCCTCGTTTTCGTAATTACGGAAAACCCGGATTGGAATGCTATCTATAAACCACCTGAGGGGAATGAAAACATGTGGAAAATGAGATGAGTTTAACTACAATCTACTAGTGAAAGTTGTGTAAATATAAGATGGTGTATATGTAAAATTATTGTGATGCAATTACCAAGGTATGTTTCTTTCTTATGTAAGAGTGAAAGTGAATAACTTTGTGCTAGTTAGAGATTAATAGTTCTTTATCAACTTACACAATTTCAGTGGGGTTCCAGTGAATGGTGTAGTTGTGAAAATCAGCAGTTGGATCAAACCAAAGGTAAAATTGTTGCTCTCTGCTTCCATTTCCTTGTGTAAATACATTTGTATGTGCAATGTATGGTTGTCCAGAAATGTTGCCTAAGAACTCGAAATCTATCTCGTCATGCCGACTTCCTGTTGAGGATAGCTGCACATACATTTTTGGTAATGAAGTATTAGCAATTTCACTATAATAAAATCTATATATTGTAACCTTATTTATTCACACTATTCTGATAAAGTTATTAAAAAACTATGATATAAAGTTAGTTGTTCTTGCAGTGAACTTACGTAGTAGGCTGTAACTGTTCCTGCAGAATTATTCGGTACTAGTTTGATTCGCGATTCGATACTTCCAAATAAGAATGGTCTCTTTGTTTGAGCTGCGGATCCTGAAATTCAAAGGCAATATCACAAAGTTCTCATTACACTGAGAACAGAGGAATTCATTTATCTAATTATTTAATTGCAGGCCTGCATCTAACAAATTATTTACATTAGTTACAAATCCTGTCTAAAACTACTACATGAACATGTTCATTAGTAACTCAGTTGCAATATATTGAAAATGCAGCATGCTTGCAAAATATTCTGTATAGTGTATATTGCAAAAGATATTAGTTAGTTGAAATAATGTAAATTTGATACATGCAGGTTAAAGAATATAGATGTTATACCTGAGGTTTGATCCAATACAAGCTGAAGATCTTCACCCTGAATTGATGCATGTTGAAGACCCCATGTGAGGTACATGCTTTTGGAAAATGCAGCATCAACTAGGACAATGCCAGATGCAACTGCAAAGATGAACAATGCTACCAAAAAATTATAAATTTTTTCCATGTTAACACTTATGATAAGAACAACTTGTGCATGTGCTTGATGTTCTATGGATTGGAAAACTTTGATGCTTTACCACTTGGTTTGTGATGTATTTATATAGCATCAATGTGACATTATGCTATAGATGAATTCTTCCTTATGATTTAAAATTTTAATTGGTTTCCGAGTATATTGACCTTTTCATAGCATTATGATATCATGAGAGTGATGTTTTAAATGGAGAGCCTAAAGAATTTTGTATATATCATAAAAAAGTTTGGCTTCTAAATAACAAATATAAGAATAATGACAGCAATTAATCATTTATTCCATTGCATTGTTCATCACCCTCTTTCAAACAACAAGTAATTGAAGTCTGTTGAGGTTTTCTTTTCCTTCAACTACTCCCTTAATTCCTATTTTATCTGTCTTTTTTTTCATTTTTACATGTTTGTTTAAAAGTTTAAGAAAATAATCATGATTATTTTCCAAGTTTACCTTTATTTAATAGTTTCTTGATTTATGCATGTACGTACTGAAAAGAAAGTAACATTACAAAGAAATAAATGATATATGGACAAAAAAGAATAAATCTAATGCAATTTAATAAACTTATATTATCTTTCTTAAGGGGCATGTTTTTTTGCACAGATAAATATGAACAGAAGAACTATCTGTTTGTTCTATGGAAAATATTTTGTATTAACCATAGACTTGTTTGACTATCATTAAGAATGTATAAAAACTATGTACACTACTGTACCCTTTAATAAGACACTTTACTTAATAGCAAAAGTGAAAGCAAGAAAAGCACATACGCTAAAAATGGTGTTATATATGAGAAGTTTGATGGAAGTAGTAAGAAAATAAGGGTGATGTCATGACTTAGCTGGAACACGCAGAGCATAGTATCGTGCATAAGACTAGTGCAACAATTAATATTATGCAGCCCCTAATCTTCAATTATTCACTTACCTTATCAAATAATAATAAGGGTATATAGTAGGGACGTGCATGCCTCATAGACCAAAATAAAAAGTTGATCGAGCAATTTGTGCTTTCAAACTATATACTATTTTTTCTTTTCAATGCATTTCTTTATTTAATTAAAGAAAGTTGAAAATTATATGATATTTTTCTTCTATCATGATTTATGTTCAAGAAAAATATACTATGTTATAGAATGTTACCCAAATATATTTTGAGGCTTCTTTTTGCAGTATATTGATATTTAACTTTATTCATCTTGTCTTATGTTCCTCCTTCATCACAGGTCTCCAGAAATTAAACCAATTCTTGTGCCTCAGAAAGTAAAACAATTTAACCTTTCTATTACAAATAGGAGAATGATGATACCGTGCCTTTTTTTTCATTTTTAAGATTGAAAAACTAAAGAAAAAACGAAGGTACAAAGAAAAGTGGTAACAAAAAACACTTACGTAAGTGATACAAAATGACACTACTACTCTACCAGTTGCATATGGAACATCATATCTAACTTCAAATTATATGTATATATGTACTAATACTCACATCAACATATGGTGTCATTATTCTCCTGAAGAAGTAACTATGTTTGTCAGATTTAGAACTAAGATATATTATCCCAAATCCTGTTTTACACAAATTAAAACATGTCATATCAATTTAAAATTTTAAAATGTTATTATTGTTTTTGCTTCTCGATAAGTTTTCATATAGTATTTTCTCATATTTGCACCCACATTCCTTTGCTAGGAACCCCACGATGCACAACAAATAGCAAGTAGTACCCAGGAGGTGCAACCTCAGCAAAGGGTGGTGCCATTGAACTAATCTTATATGAAACCCCTTTTTCCACTTCAACAATGTCCTCACTCTTAAGAACCAGAAGCCTTTGATTCATAGAGAACCCATGGGTGGTGAAAGGTGGAGAATACATGGTGACTTTGATGTCATCATCGGTCAACTTATCCCCTTCTTGGATTGAGAATTGTGTCTCAAATTTGACTTTATATCTCAATTTCTTATCTGATGATTCCTGAATGATTAAGGGTCGAAATTTATCAAGATTTGGGTCTAGATAAGGAGGATAAAATGCTTGAACCCTAGTTTCAGTTGGGTACTTATCCACATCCTTGTAGGTATCATGTGGGTTGCTACCACCAACCCAAATCTTACCACTAGGAAGCACTGCTGAGCTTGAGTGGTACATTCTAGCAATTGTGTTAGGGTTTAACACCTTAAACCGTTGACCTTTAGGTTTATCTGGGGAATATATAACTGGTGTGAGGTTTGGTTCTTCGGCATTCCACCATGCCCCTGTACCATTTTGTGCACCATTGATAAACAAGATTTGTCCATTAGGGAGGTTCAAAGCATCACCCAAGGTTCTTCTAGAAGGCATCATTTCAATGTCCCACAATGGGTTAGGGTCAGTGATGATCATCCTAGCACAATCTTGGAGAGCTGGGAGGAACCCTTGTTTATTCAAGGCTTTAACAAAAGCATCAGGAGAGTTCCCACCACATACAATCACTTCCACCTGTTACAAATATATTTTTATTGTCATACATCATATAAGACTAGTCTTCTTCTTTTTCTACTAATTATTGGCATACATTGATATTATTTGTTTGGTATTACAAATGGTATTTTCTTATGAGTAAGGAATTAATATTTTTTGGAATATATAGCTGTCTCTCCCAAGAAGTGCTAGTAGGAATCAAACCATTAACTTTTTGGTCATCATGAGGATCTAGTAAGATCTTATACCACTAGGCTTTTATTGTTTTTATATTTGAACTACAAATATCCTAGGCAATCCTAAGAAGTTAGAACAACCCTGATCAAGCTTGGTAGTTGCTAAATACTTAGATAATGCATGAATTTTCATATAACAAGGAAGTGATTTTCTAAAATTCTATAATGATAAATTTAATGCATACATTTTTTAGTTTCAATATATTTCTAACACTACCTTGATGGCATTAATGGAGAAGTTGTTGTAGTCAAATCTGATAGGGAGGAGAGCCGCCATGCCGGAGGCCGGATAGTTTCGGGAGCCGCCGAGCAAGATAGGGAAGGTTTTGACAACCTTGTTGGTAGTAGGGTTTAGGAGGATGGAACGGTAGTTGGAGAATACAAAAATATTTCCATCAGGAATAAGATAGACAAAAGGGTAGAGGTTGTTTTCAGCGAAAAAATCTGTAGTCTCATACAACAATGGGAGATAATAAGCTTTTTCTGAGATTTGACCTTCCTTTGGGACAAATTCATAGCTAAAAGCTCCACGGCCTCCTATCACAATGAAGTCTCCGTTAGCAAGAATATGTTGAGTTGCATACCTTAATCAAACACAAGAATAAGAATAATTATATATACAACAATAACAATGTAGTTGAACAATAATCTTATACATTATTTTTTGATAACTTCCTCTTTTTTAGAAACCTTGTAAGTTGGGTTATTGTGAAAACCTTAACAGAAAAAATTAGACTAAATCACAGTTTTAGTAAAACATACGACTCTATTTATGTTTTGTCCTATTCATATTTTATATAAGTTTTGAGTTTGATTAGGTGTTACATATTTATGAATTAATCTGCATGAGAAATATATATATATAGGTACCATCTTGGCTCTTGGAAAATATCGTTATGTTCCCTCCAATCACAATCTGAGCAACTATCACGAATGTATCTAACAGTTTTGTTTCCATCATTCCAACCACCAGTACTTACTAGGGTACCATCAGGTGCTAGCCCTCCAGATGAGCACCATGGATCTGCTGTCACCTGCATGTGTAAAAAGGTCAATGAGACCGTTGGTCTAGTTATGTAATGCTTCATTGAATCTCTAAGGTCGAGCGTTCAATTCTTGGGAGTAACACTTGTAGGGAGATGTAGTCAATAACCAAAAAAAGATTAGTTCATTACCCAAAAAAGTGAAAGTGTACTCTTTGATAGTACAAAAGAAGCTTAATGACATGCATATATGCTAATGCATTATTCAATAATCACATTCTTTCCACAGTTCCACCCTTTACAAAATATTGAGAGAATATAAATAACACTTGGTAAAATTAAGGATTAGTTATGAAAATTTATATAATTTTGTTGGAGGGGGTGATATGAATGAAGGGAATGGGAGTTACTAAAATCTTTATGAATTTATCTCTCCCCTTGCAAACAAAAAAATAGGGAGAAAATAAAAAAAAAATTAATTTTCTCGCTCCCTTCTTACATGTGTTCAAGTAAGGGAAGAATTGAAGAGAGGATTTTAATGGAGATGTAGAAAGGAAGATAAGAGGAAGACAAAATTCTTGTCTACTTTTGTTAAAAAGAGGAGAGAAAAGGAAAAAAAATATCTTTTAATTATTTTCTCTTTTGGTTGGAGACATTTTTTCCTCCTTCCCCTTTTTCTACCTCTTAAACCAATCCAAATAAGATAATAATATCCTTTCTCTCCTCTATTAACCATTAAAAATCTCTTCCTCTCACTTCCTTTGAAAAAATGCATAGCTAATTTCCAAATAACTATTCTACATTTTTTTGTTGTGCAAAGAAGATGACACAAACCTTGAGTGGCCTAACTTGGTTTGTCTCAATATCATATTCCATTGAATGAGCAAAACAATCTTGAAGAGTTAAATTTGTATTATTAAAACGAAAAGGAACACATGGTACCCCTTTTGGATATGTGAGCCTAGATTTACGATAAACCGTGGCATCATATACAATCATCTTATTTGTAGGCATCAAATTTACATGCATGGCTGATACACCCGAGTCATTATTAATCAATTCCCAACTTCCAACGAAATTGGTTTCAAAATCTGGCTTTTTGGTCGCTTCTTCTTCATGATGATGTTGTTGGTGAGTATCAAGTCTTAGCCAAAATATTATAACTAGCACCCAAGCTATGATCCATGGAAAGATTACAATACCCCTCCATAACCAAGTTTGATTGATTCCTGCGAACCCCATAAGGAATATTCAGCTGCACTAATAAATAAGCATGGTAATAATGTATTTACGAATTTTGTGTTTACTATATTTATCTTAGGTTTAAAAATAAATAATTACTAATAATAGTTTTTAAAAAAGTTAAAAAGTTAGATAACAAAGTGAGAAATTTCTTATGCAATAGAATGAGAAATTTCTATAAACGGGTTAATAGTTTAACGGGAAATTATCTATTTAGTCATTAAAATTTCATTGTTGGAAATAAATTAGTGGCAATTACCTTGTGGTTACTAAATAATTTTACATTATACAACAACTTCCTATTTTGTAATTGGGGAATATTAAGATTAGATAATGGTTAGAGGAAAAATACACTCACAATAACTTTATTCCACATATGTTCTTATTTTTTCTTTTGTTTCCCATATTTTTCCCCTATATTCTTTTGTTCCTACACTTAAGTACAAATTACTATATAACTACAAGTTACTATATTTTTACTATATTTAATATGAATAACATCTAAATTTCTACACTCAATCCCAAACAATTCGGAATAGGTTGATGACTTTTCTATATATTACTATATCAAATTTGCAATCTATGTTTTTTATTTTTTATTTTTGGTGTATCTATTTTTATAGGAAAACACTAATATATTAATATTTATAGTGGATATGACTCAAATCATCAATCTCTTTATCATTTCATTTCTTAAACCTTTTGACCATAACATTTTTTATTTATTTTATGTTTACCATTTGGGGTTGAATTTTCTTTCTCTTTGCTTGTTTGGGCCTAGCCAATTTTATAATTATGCTTGCTGCTTAGCTTTTTGGTGATGACTTTTGTTGGTTTTTTTCATGCACCGTGCTCAATTGTGAGGATTATCCTGAACTTAAATTTACAAGGATGCAATTTTGAAATTTCCAAGTGTTTGGCGATCAAATTAAATATGAGATGCTCTAATTTTTTTTTTTAAGACAAAGGTGTCAACACACCCGAAAATATATTAAGAATGAAAGACCATTACAAGCCCCTAAACCTATAATTAGGAAGCAACAACAAGTTTCTATGGAAATCATGCAACAAGAATGAAGGAGGAGACTCCCACTAACAATCCAATCTATACATTACACCAAAATTGGCAAGCTTATCAGCACAAGCATTCCCTTCCCTAAAGATGTGTGATACCTGAACTTGCATATCCATCATTAGCATTTTGCACTTGTTCATGAGGTTACTTAACTTCCAAGGCACCGGTTTATTGCCCTTGAATATGTCCACCACCGCGGTTGAATCACACTCTAACCAAACAAATAACCAACGTTTAGAATGAGCTAATTGAATAGCCATAATTGCAGCTAGCACTTCAGCAAAGATAGAGTCTTGAATGCTGAAATAAGAAGCAAAGCAACCCAAACACCTTCCCTTATCATCTCTGAAAATAGCACCACCCCTGCATGCCCTGGCGATCCCTTAGCTGCCCCATCGGTGTTGATTTTCACCCAACCAAGCAAAGGCATAGCCCAAGTAACCTCAGTTATTGCAGGGGCCTTACAATACCTGCCACTGACTTGAAAAGCTCTAAGAATAGAGAATTCCAATAAAGAGTTCTTGGCATAACAGTTGGAAGAGCTGCCTGTGAGAGAGGTGTTCAACTTTATCATGTGAGTTGCTTTGGCAAAGCTGATGAAAGTGTTATCAAACCTCGCCTTATTTCTGCAAAGCCAGATAACCACAATAGAGTTGACAAAGGCAGCAAGTAACACCTGCTTCAGCTGAGGACTCCATTGAGGAGAAATGGACAGGATGCTCTTGAGGGAAGCATGGTCAATGTTATAGCCAACTTGATTGCTTAGCCAATTCCAGATCAGTTTAGCAAACTCACAGTTGAAGAAGAGATGGTTAGAGGACTCCTCACTTGAACCACACAGGGTGCACATAGAAGGCAGAGACATACCCCTTAGCTTCAAATTTTCATCAGTAGGCATTCTATTTTGGTGAAGCCTCCAAAGACCTGGAAAGAGGAATAGAGCTGGACCAAAGACCACTACACATGTTGTCAAGCTGCTGAGGGGATTTTTTGAAATTATAAGCCTCTTTTGAGCTAAGAATACCATCATTGGTGTGCATCCAGGCCAGCTTATCAGGCAGATGAGTAGCAGGAATGAGGGTTCTCAAAATATTCTGGCAAACCTGAGGGTTGGTCCTAGACAACCAAGAAGGAATAATCCAAGCAGAATGATGGATGAAGTCAAGGATCCTAGCTAAAAGAGCAGAGGAAATTTGATTAGGAATACCAAGCAGGTCAACTAAGGTCTTGCCTAGCCAATTGTCCTTCCAATATCTTATGCTGTTCCCATTGCCAAAAACCCAGATGGAATTGTCAAGGATGACCTGCCAATGTTTCCTTATGCCAGGCCAAATTGAAGATTTTATGTAAGAAGATTTAGGCTCTTTGTTCCTACAAAATCTGCTCTTGTAGTAGGTAGCCCATTCCTACCGAGAAGAGTTCATATCCCAAGCCAATTTTAACATAGCTGCTTCATTGAGCAACTTAATTGATCTTAATCCAAGCCCCCCTTCCTTGGTTGGACAGCAAACTTTGTGCCAAGCAACTGTTACCAGCTTCTTGACCCTAGTAAGTATAACAATGAGATGCTCTAATTGTTATTTAACTAATTAGTTTTTTTTTTCAAACTAGTTTAGAAAGTACAAAACTGATCATAAGTTAACAAGTTATAAAATTTAAAAGATTTAACATACAGTTTCCCGGTGAATGATTCTTTCACTCTTTTTTCTCCCTTAATCTTTAACGTTATTTATGATTTTGCATAATGTTTCAGGACATTCCACCAAATTCTTTTGGAGCAGGAAGTAGAACAATTTAACATTTCCATTACAAATAAGAACATGGTAATTGTTAACATCACTCTTGTCTTGTGTCCTCTACATATAAGATTAAAAACACAAGAAAACTAGTAAAAAAAACACCTATGTAACCCCCACCCAAAAACAAACTTATTTGAACACCATTGTATGATGCAAAGATGATATTTCTCTCGCATCAGTTGACTTCGACAAATGAGTATAACAAACTCAATCTGATATTTAAGTTAGGAACTCTTTCACCTAATAAACTAGTATTTTGTGTTTGATTCTCCTTCTCATCCTCCTGTGCTTAAGTATTACCATATATATTCATAGATACTAGTAGCATGCAAAAAATTTCACCCAGAATTGAGGTAACTAAGCAGCATTTTGGATTTGCACCCACATTCCCTGGCTTGGCACACCACGATGGACAACAAATAGCAAGTAGTAACCAGGTGGTGCAGCTCCGGCGAACCTCGGGGCCGAGCAACCAACCTTGTAAACCCCTTTTGTAACTTGAATAATGATACCACTCTTAAGAACCACAAGCCTTTGATTCATAGAATAACCATGAGTGGTGAAAGGTGGAGAATACATGGTGACCTTGATGTCATCCTTGACCAAATAACCCCCTTCTGGAATTGAGAATTGTACTTCAAACCTGACTCTATATCTTAAAATCTTAGCTGATGCTTCTTGCAGTATTTGGGGTCTGTATTTATCAAGATTAGGGTCTAGATAAGGAGGATAGAATGCCTCAACCCTAGTTTCAGTTGGGAACTTATCCACATCCTTGTAGGTATTATGAGTGTTACTACCAGCAACCCAAATCTTACCACTAGGAAGCACAGCTGAGCTTGAATGGTACATTCTTGCAATTGCACTAGGGTTTAACACCTTAAACCTTTGACCTTTAGGCTTATCTGGGCTATACAGAACCGGTTCGAAGTTTGGTTCTTCGGCATCCCACCATCCCTCAGTTCCATTTTTTGCACCATTGATGAGCAAAATTTGTCCATTAGGGAGGTTCAAAGCATCACCCATGGTTCTCCTAGAAGGCATCACTTCAATGTCCCAAGCAGGAATAGGGTCAGTGATAACCATCCTGGCACAATCTTGGAGAGCTGGGAGGAATATTTTCTTACTCTCTGCTATAATAAAAGCATCAGGAGTATTTCCACCACAGATCATGACCTCAGCCTGTTAGAAGAACAAATATTCTATTATTCCACAAACTACTTCATATAAGAGCATAGGTTAACTATTTATTATACTACAAACTATGGAGACCTTTTGGATATCAAAACATAATGGGTTCCATTATAGTACTCAATGCTTAATGCCATATTTTTTAAACTAAAAAATGCGTAATAAAGTAACTAAGTTTTATAACAATGAATTAGTAAGTATTTATAAGATCACCTTGATGGACTGGACGGAAGTGTTATTGTAGTCAAGTCTGATAGGAAGGAGGGTGGATGAACCAGATGCTGGATAGTTGCGAGAGCCACCAGGCAAGACAGGGAAGGTGCGAACGACCTTGTTAGTGTTAGGGTTAAGGAGGAGGGAGCGGTTGTTGGCGAATATAAAAACATTTTCATCGGGTAGAAGATGGGTAAAAGGGTAAAGATTATTCTCATCAATATCTGAAGTCTCATACAAAAATGGGAAAAAGAAAGCTTTTGCGGATTTTTGGCCTTCCTTTGGAATAAATTCATAGCTATAAGCTTTACGACCTCCTATTACCATGAACTCTCCATTAGCAAGGATTTGTTGAGTTGCATACCTAAGACAAGATGATAAAGTTGTTAGGTAATGTGAGAAAAAAAGTGTATGATCAAGAATATAATAGGTATTTATCACCAAACAAATATCTGCTAGTTGTCTCAAATTATGTCTTGTACTAATGATAATAAATCAAAAACATCAACAATAGTAATTTTTTATTTTTTTAATCAACATGACATATTTTTATTGGCATAGAACATGATTTCAGAAATGATTTGACGGCATATCTTTATTCCTTACCATCTTGGATCTTGCAATGCATCCACATATTCCCTAAAATCACAGTTTGGGCAACTATCACGAATATATCTGAGTGTTTTTTCTCCATCATTCCAACCACCGGAAGATATAAGGGTACCATCAGGGGCAAGCCCTCCAGATGAACACCATGGATCTACTGTCACCTACACAAAATGGTTAATTAATGTCACCCATGCATTCAATCAACTCATCACTACAATTTTGCACCCTTATGAGAGTGTGAAAATATTTAAGAAAAACACTACAATTACCCTACGCCTCCATCTTTTTCAATAATAATCTATTTTGTTTGCTAGTAAAAATAGCTAACCCATAAACCCAACTCACTTACATTGGTAAAAGAAGAATCTATAATTTTTGTTTGTGTAAAAAACTGATACAAACCTTGAGTGGTCTAACTTGATTTGTCTCAATATCATATTCCATTGCATGAGCAAAGCAATCTTGTAATTGTTGTTTACTATTCATATCTATGTACTGAACACATGGTACCCCTTCTGGATATCTGAGCCTAGAGGTACGATAAACTGTGGCATCATACACAATTATCTTATTTGTAGGCATCAAAATGACTTGCATGGCAGATACACCCGAATCATTATTAATCACTTCCCATTTCCCATTGAATTCGGTTTCAAAATCTGGCCTTTTTATCGCCAAAAGAGGCTGCTGTAGTTTTTGATCAATAGGTTCTAAGATAGGGAAGGCTATTTCTACTCTAGAAGGTATGGTTAACCTTATCTGTTTGGCATCTACAGAAGCTAGGAATAAGAGGTTAGTGAGAATCAAAAGAACCTTTTGCAAAGGTGTCATTATTGTATTTTGATGAAGGTGTTTGATGAGGAAACCTCAAAGAAAAGTTTTGAAAAGATGACCAGACACACACACACAGTTAAGGATATTGTGTGTGTCCTGTTTCACTACTCTTAGAAGAGGTTAAGTTTCTATTCAATATAATACCAGCTTCAATTCATGTTTATAGGCATTTGCTGCTTGAGGAAATTTGCAAAAATAGTAAATGGTTTTTAGCCAAAGAAAGAGTGGAACGTAGTTTCTGTGTTGAGAATAAACTTCGGCAAGGCACAAGGCATTTCTTTTTCTCACAAAAAATTTCCACCTCAAGTTAGGAACATGTTTTTTTTACATTTATATATAGTATTAATTATGATAGGGCTTCATGAAACTACTTCTGAAAAGGACTTGTTCCTATTGTAGACCAAACAGCTAAGATTATTAAGCCTTTTTGTGTATTGACTTGATATTTGATTTATTAGCTTTTGGTAAATAATTGAATTATGAGCACCACGAGCAATAACAAATAAAATCAAATTAAAACTTAAGAAACTGAAAAAATAAACAATTTCTATATTAGAAAACCTTTCCTATATCCTAAGAGATGAAGATCATTTGTCTCTCTTTCTATCTCAATTAATGTATCAAACTAATTAAAATGTATTATTTAATTAAATAGAAAAGTCATAAATGAAGAATTCTATTACTTGGTGTAATTTAATTGGATATATAGAGACAGAGTGAGACAGAGTTTTTGGGACAAATGATCTAAATTCCTAAGAGAGATACCAAAAAATTTTAACAAATAATATAAAAATATTACTCTTTTTTTTATTTATGTAAAATTGACTTAGGCATCATATGTTACTTAAAATGGTCCAAAAATACCACTTTTGGGTAGTAAAATGAAGTAATTACCCTTCTAGCTTTCAGTACCATTTATCACATGATTACCTCTTCGCATATTAATGCATGATAACAAAAGTAACAAGGACTAGATAAGAACTATTGAAAGGTGTAATTAATAATTAGTTGATATAGTTAGGAAGTGTCTATTTTTAGTTAGTAGTTATTGTTAGTTAGTCAAATATAAAAACTTGTATAAATGAGATTGATATCTTGTTAATCAATGCATTCATTATTCATTCTCAATTCTAAAACTCTCCTAACTTCTCCTTCACTCTGAATCTTCTTCTTCTATTTTCGTTAACATCTGGTATCTAGAGCCACAAAAATATCAAAACATCCTGCTGCAATCATGGCTCAAGTAACAGGGAATTTTGCCACGAATCTCCTTGTGCTTGATGAAAAAAATTGGACCCTATGGAGCATTCAAATGAAAGCCATCTTTGGCTATCAAGAAGTTGTCGATATTGTTGAGGAAGGGTTGCCAGTGTTGGAAGAAGGTGCAACTGAAGCACAAAGGAATGCTCACAAACAGAACAAGAAGAGAGATTGCAAAGCAATCCGCCTCCTACACCAAGCAGTGGATAATGCCCACTTTGAGAAGATTGCAGGATCTGCAACAACAAAGAAGGCTTGAGATGTGTTGGAAAAACATTATGCAGGAGCTGCACAATTGAAGAAAATTCGACTGCAAACAATGAGGAGACAATATGAGCTTATGCAAATGACTGACGGAGAAATAATTGATGATTTCTTCACAATAATCATAACTCAAGTTAATGCAATGAAATCTTGTGGTGAAAAGATGGAGGATGCTGCAACTGTTGAGAAAGTGTTGAGAACTGTGACTCCCAAATTTGATCATGTAGCAGTGGCAATTGAAGAATCAGGGAGAGTCAAAAAGATGAGAATTGAAGAACTACAAGGGTCTCTTGAAGCTCATGAGCAGAGACTCAATGAAAGGTTAGTTGATAGGCCATCATCACACCAAGCCTTGCAGACTCAAACATCAGCAAAAAGAGGAAGTTTCTATGTGAGAAATTTCAATAAGAGTCAAAGCAAGAATTGGGATACAAAAGGTGGGCCACGAAAGGGATTTGATCAGCGAGATCAACTCACCAGAAGGAATGATGGAAAACAATCCAAGAACTAGAAAGGGAAGACTGATAAGAAGAGAATTAGGTGCTATAATTGTAACAAGCTATGGCATTTTGCATCTGAATGTTATGCATCAAACAAGAACCAACATCAAGGGAAGCAAGATCTTAAGGGAAATCTTGCCAAGGAAGAGGGTGAAGACTTTGATGATGAGGTTGTGCAGTTAGTGATGACTACAATAATCAACAAAATTGGAAATGATATATGGTATCTTGACTCAGGATGTTCCAATCATATGACTGGACATAAGGATTGGTTAGTGAATTTTGACCAACCAGAAGAAATAAGGTAAATTTTGCTGACAATAGAGTTGTAACAGTTGAAGGAAAAGGAAACATTCCATTAAGAATGCAAGATGGCAGAAGGGCATTCATAACTGATGTGTTGTTTGTCTTTAACATGAAAACTAATATCATCAGCATTGGTCAGCTGCATGAGAAAGGGCTCAATATGGAGTTGCATAATGGTTTCCTGGAGATTTATGACAACACAAAGAGAAGAGTTCTTAGTGCACATCTCTCAAGCAACTAGATGTAGTGAAGTCTCAATGCCTGAATGCTGAAACCAATATGGATGAATCTTGGTCTTGGCACATAAGGTATGTCCACCTAAATTTCAGAGATCTAAAGTTACTAAACTAGAAAAATCTAGTCACTGGTTTGTCTGAAATAAAGTCACACTTGCCAATATGTGATAGTTGCATAATCAGTAAACAAACTAGAATCCCTTTTAGCAAGTACGCACAAGCTAGAGCTACTGAACTATTGCATATTGTCTACTCTGATGTGTGTGGACCTTTTGAAATGAATTCACTAAAAGGAAACAAATACTTCGTTTCTTTCATTGATGACTTTAGCAAGAAGATGTGGATCTATCTCATCAAGGCCAAGAGTAAAGTGTTTGAACACTTAAAGAGGTCCAAAGCAGAGGTTGAAAGACAATCAGGAAAACAAATGAAAATATTCAGAACTGATGGAGGAGGAGAATTCACATCAAGAGAGCTTGAGAAATTTTGTGTGATCAAGGCATAATCTTTGAGGTGACAACTCCTTACACACCTCAACACAATGTTGTTGCTGAAAGAAGAAACAGGACAATAATGAATATGGTGAGGTGTTTGCTGAGATGTAAAGGGTTACCTCATAACCTATGGGGAGAAGTAGTCACCACAACCACTTATGTTATGAATAGATGCCCAACTTAGAGCTTAAAGAACCAAGTTCCTGAGGAAGTTTGGACTGGAAGAAGGCCATCAGTGAAGCATTTGAAGGTGTTTAGTTCAATATGTTTCAAACACATTCCAGATCAAATCAGAAAGAAACTTGATGATAAAAGTGAGTTAATGATTTTTGTTAGTTACCACCCAACAGGATCATACAAACTATTAAATCCTGTGACAAATCAAGTGGTCTTCAGCAAGGATGTGTATGTTGATGAGATGGGTACATGGAATGATCTTCACAAAAGGGTTGAGCAAAGGAAAACTATGCCTTTAATTCTTGCACTAGGAGATCAAGATGATTATGAAGTTGTAGATGAAGTTAACTCAGCCTCAAGAACAAATGCTACAAGGATTGTATCTAGACCTACAAGGGTAAGACAACCACCTATAAGACTTAATGAATATGCGTTATTTCCTTATGATGCAATTACATATGAGGGTGATCTAATCCATCTTGCACTTATGAGAGAAACTGAATCAATCAATTTCCAACAAGCAATGGAGGAAGATGTGTGGTTCGGTGCAATGGAAGAAGAGCTCAAGGCAATTGAAAAGATCAACACCTGGACAAAAGCTAACCTACCAGTAGGAAAATTACCTATACCTGTAAAGTGGGTATATAAAGTCAAACTCAGACCAGATGGCAGTGTCTCAAAACACAAGGTAAGGTTGATTGCAAAGAGGTTTATGCAAAAGGAAATATATGATTACACTTATCTATTTGCACTTGTGGCAAGGTTTGAAACAGTGAGGTTAATTGTAGCCTTGACAAGTTGGTTTGGATGGAAATTGTGTTAACTTGATGTCAAAAGTGCCTTCCTTAATGGTCCTCTTGAGGAAGAAGTGTACATAACACATCCTCCTGGTTTTGACATAACTCATGATGAAACAAAAGTGTTGAAATTGAATAAAGCTCTATATGAGCTTAAACAAGCTCTAAGAGCTTGGAATAGGAGAATAGACTCATTCCTAAGGTCTATTGGTTTCATCAAATGCAAGGCTTAGCATGGAGTCTATGTGAATTCATCAAGTGCAGGAGAAACAACTCTACTTTGCCTATATGTTGATGATTTAGTTATCACTAGAAGCTGCGAATATGAGGTTCTAAGAATGAAAGGGAAATTGAAGTCTGAGTTTGAGATGACAGATTTAGGTGAATTGGCCTACTTCTTTGGAATAGAATTTCAGAAAACTCAAGAAGGATTATTGATGCATCAAAGGAAGTATGTCAAAGATGTTCTAAGCAGATTTCAAATGCTTGAATGTAAACCAGTAGCAGTGCCAGTGCCAGTTGAAAGAATGGTTGGTTTGATTGATAAAGAAGCTGAAAAACCAGTAGATCTAACTCTCTTTAGGCAAATGATAGGTTGTCTTAGGTTCATTTGTCATAGCAGACCTGAGATAAGCTATGTTGCATGAGTAATAAGCAGGCATATGGCCAATCCTAGGCAATCTCACATGATTGTAGCCAAGAGGATAATGAGATATTTGAAGGGAACTATGAATTATGGAATTTTGTTTCCTAATCAGAAAGAGGTAAATGAATCTTGCTTTGTTGGCTACTTGGACTTAGATTGGTGTGGAGATAAGGAGGATAGAAAAAGCAATTTTGGGTATGTGTTATCCATATTTAGTGTACCTGTGTCATGAAGTTCTAAAAAGCAAGATGTGGTGGCTCTTTCTACATGCGAGGCTGAGTATATAGCAGCTTGCAATGCAACATGTCAAGGCCTATGGTTGACATCCTTGATAGCAGAGTTGAAGTGTGGTGAACTTGGTAAGTTTGAGCTAAGAGTAGACAACAAATCAATAATTAACTTAGCCAAGAATCCAGTCAGCCATGGAAGATGCAAACACATTGAAACAAGGTTCCATTTTCTAAGAGATCAAGTGGAGAAGGAGAAGGTGAAGCTGGTTCACTTTCCAATAGAAGATTGGGTTGCAAATGTGCTAACCAAAGGATTGAAAATTGAAAGATTCAAGAAAATGAGAAACATGCTAAAAAGGGTATTAAAGGTGTAATCAATAGTTAGTTGATATAGTTAGGAAGTTTCTATTTTTAGTTAATAGTTATTGTTAGTTAGCCAAATATAGAAACTTGTATAAATGAGATTGATATCTTTTTAATCAATGCATCCATTATTCATTCTCAATTCTAAAACTCTCCTAATTTCTTCTTCACTCTGAATCTTCTTCTTCTACTTTCGTTAACAAGAATAATATACAACTTCTCTTTCCTTTGAGAATTTATGTTGAAGGGGAAAGTTTGCATTAATTGTTTTTTTATGCGAAGAGTCAATTTATCTTCCATTACATTTGGGTAGGTACATTAGAATACTTCATTGTTCTTTTACAATTCTAAATTGAAAAATGTAAATAAAAGCATTACAATTACTAGAATCCCCACTTTTCTATAGTAGCTGGCTGATCAAAGTGATAATCTTAGCTCCAAATCTGGTTCCTGAGGGTCACTTGATTCATAGTTCTGACTGCTTGAGCCCACGGAATCACTTCTATGTTTCTTGGTTTCTATGTGTTGTTGTGAGTCCTGATTATAGAAGCAAACACATTATGTTATTTTGAGTTTAGACAGAGATTATTGGGGATAATAAGTAGGTAACAATATTCATTTTATGAGTGCAGTATCAAGTGGTATATGTGTGTGGGTGTGTTGAAAAAGATTATATATAGTCCTTACATATAGGTTAAGTAAGGATCCAGTTATGGGTTGAGCAGATGAGTGGGTCTTCAAGATAGCATGTTCCCATCTGATTTGAGATAAATAATTTCACATATCAGGAATAATTTCATCATCACAATGGACAGATAATTATATAACAAAATCAAACAGACATGTTATTAGGTTATTAGTAAAAAATCAATAATATCAAATCTGGATCATCTAGGACAAAAATAAAGCAATGTCGAACTCTTTTTAAATGTTAAGGTAATAGTTATGAATAACTTTATTATTCCTCATGAGACAATAAAAAATGATCTAATTAATATATGGTGCTTGGAGATTTGAATACCTTGTTCTAGTTGGTTGAGAATCGTGGTATCTAGTATTTGTTCTTTCGTATTCTGATAATCTCATCTGTAATAGTAAAAAATGTTGTCAAAACTCGAGATTCAACAACTCTTGTCACGGAATTAATATCAATTTGTACTTTACTACAACCTTAGATGTATAATTAATTAGCTAATTGTGATGAACATGATTTCTAACATACAATTCCTTCTTCATCACCTAGGGTTATTACTTACTACGTAGTACTACCACTACCCTTGCTCTTTCAAATTCAATAGAACATAGAAAAAAGTTAGTTCCAATTCCAAAAGAAGATTGCTAGGGTTATGCTATAAAGTATAAACTTTTTCAATAATTGGAAAGATAGATATCATGTCATATCGTTACAAAATAGATATTACATGGGTCAAAAAAACCAACCTTGATTTCTTTAGGGTACAATTACAGCTCAGTAGCATAGATTGATTGTGCAATTTGCAGTAATAGTTAATAAGCTAGGATCAAATTATATGTGGGGAACATATTCACTCACCACAACAGACTAGGATCGAATAAGTTAAGTAAATGTAGTACAAGTAAAAAAGAAAATAGTACAGTAAAAGTGCAAAACCAACTGGGATAAAAGAAAAGCCAAAATTACACATACCACATAGTTTGATTGGAATCCATATGAAGCTGAATAGGGTGCAGATGACGATGAGAAAGAAATAGATGATGATGGTGATGGTGATGGTGATGGTAGTATTGATGAATAATGATATGGTGCTTTCACTATTGGATCTTCCTGCATGTTCATGAGGAATCAAAACTACAGTGAATTCTACATATATATCCTGGTTATTTTTTAAAAAACTTTGCTATATATGAAAGACATGTTTGGATTATATTATTTTCGAACACATGATGATTTATTTTTAGAAGTTCACTCATTTTTTTTCAAAAATGGAAGAAATATACAAGGTTACTCTAACTCTAGTAGTAACACAGAAATAGATAAAGCCATTGGGATGAAAAGGAGAAAAAAGTGAGAGATCCTTACATTGTTAAAAGTAGAAGGATAAGAACCATGCTGTGGAGGATGATAGCCAGAAGCTATTTGACCATGTATTCTAATTTTCTCCAATTGTGCAACACCTAATCCTCTTTGTGGTTGCTTTGGCTTATCTTGATTATTCTTCTTCCCTTTCCTTGAAGAATTGGAAGAACCATTTCCTCTTTCATTTCCCATGTTTAGTTCTCCAAAATAATTGCTATCCATGTATGGTATAGCTTCTTCTCTTTTTTTTCTGTGTGTTGTGTAGTGATTAGTGAAAGAGTTGGTGGCTTTTGCAAATACTGGAAATAAAAAACTGCTTCCACTTGCAAATAATTTGACCTGTAGGGAAATCAGAGATCTCTCCAATCATCTCTTTTAAGCTTATACTACCACCTTAGGAATAATAATTGCATCGCTGGATCTATTCTGTATAGATTTCCATGTTATATATATATATA
>NC_032024.1:4091263-4091569 GCF_001865875.1 Lupinus angustifolius
GAGAATGAGGATAGGATAAAGAGGAGGATGAGGAACTGGAAAGGATGAGGACAAGAAAGTGAATGAGGATAGGATAAGGATTAGGAGGAGGATAGGATGGGGACGAGAATGAGGATGACGATGAGGACGAGGATAGGATGAGGATGAGAATGTGGAAGAGAATGAGGATGAGGATGTGGATAAGGAAAGGATGATGAAGAGGAGGAGGATGAGGATAGGATGAGGACGAGGATGAGGATGAGGATGAGGATGAGGATGAGGATAGGATGAGGACGAGGATGAGGATGAGGATAGGATGAGGATGAG
>NC_032024.1:4091669-4091913 GCF_001865875.1 Lupinus angustifolius
AGTGAGTATGAGGATGAGGAAGAGGATGAGGATGAGGATGAGGATGAGGAAAAGGAAGAGGATAGGATGAGGATGAGGAGGAGGATGAGGATAGGATAAGGATGAGGATGAAGATAAGGAGGAAGATAGGATGAGGACGAGAATGAGAATTAGGATACGACGAGGATAGGATCAGGAGTAGAATTAGGTACAGGATGAGGATAGGATGAGGAGGAGGATGAGGATGATGATGAGGATGAGGAAG
>NC_032024.1:4092013-4101909 GCF_001865875.1 Lupinus angustifolius
TATATATATATATATATATATATATATAATGTATCTCCTCGTATTATGACGAGATCGATAACTTATCTCATATAGGCAGTAAAAATATGACATGGGTACTATTTTTTTTTTAATTTTAAAAATATTTTTATAGAAAATAATGAAACAAGACACATTCATTATTTCATTGACAGGAATAGATATATTCATATATATATTCATATATATATATATATTAGAACATTGTGTTATTATATGAATTAGAATCCCTCCACAATACGAGAAGGAAGCTTATTTTTGTTCTTATTTTTAAGGATATATATATATATATTCCTCACCCTTATTATATTAGTAATGATATTGATTGCTTTATTTATTAATTTCCTGCGTTATTTGGATTTAATTCTTTTTTCTTGATTAGAATATTTCTTTCATCCTAAATTTCCGAGAATAATATGAAATCTTGATTACTTTGTGTATAGTTGGAAAAGGATAAAGTTCTCCTTTATTTTTTATTTAGACTTGAATTCAAGATAATATTTAATAAGAGCGAAATATATACACCAATGTATGGCATCTAAAATGTTAAAATGTGTTAGTTTGAAAATACCTTAATTCAGAATTTTTTTATTTATTTATTTTTATACAGAGTGACTAGAGGTATGTAGGCTGCGAGTTCATTTTTTTATAGTTTACATCTTTATTTATTGATCATATAGTATTACATGTTTATTTTTTGTAGTTTTATATAGGTGTTTGCCCAAACCTTCTTTATATTAAAAATATGCTAAGCTAGGATTATGATTTTGAGGTTATAGTCTTCCAAGTGACACATAAGTAATTTATTAATTCCCCGATTCTTCTCTATTTGATGCCTTTTTTAAGGTACTTTTATATGATATTATCTTTAACAATGATGAAAGTAGATAACAAAGCTTTGTGTACCTAAGATATTATTAAAATATAAAAAGATATCGTAACCTTAAGTATGTTTCACTTTCTATGTGGTTTCCTAGTTCTCCATTAATTTGTCCTAGCTGATAGAACCTGAAGGGCCTCCATGAAAATCCCCAATCTAAAATTACAAATTATATACAAGTAACTTAGTAAGAAATAAGAAAACAAATAAATTTGATGGTTAGAATTAGGGTTGGAAACAAGTTAAACCAAGTTAAATTAGAGTTCAGCTTGGTTTAGCTTGATAAGAATTTGCTCAATTCGACTCGGGTTCGATACGAATTATTTTTTAGCTTAAGTTGGGTTCAGTTAAAATACACGAACTATCCGTTTTAGCTCAAATTGATACATTTCAACAAATCAAATAATTAATTCTTTTTTAAAAATATTTCACAAGGTTTTATGTATATAAGTTTATATATATATATATATATATATATATATATAATAATAATAAACATAAAAAAAAATATTTATATATATATCGAGTCAGCTCATAAATCTAACGTGTCAAACTATTTTCAGCTCAAGTTTGATTCGTTAATTTAACGAGTTCAAGTTCAGCTTATTTGGTTCGTGAACTAAGTTTGTCGAGCTAAATAACGAGTCGAGTTTTAAACGAATGCCGTGTTGGTTCGGTTCATGTGAACCATTGTTAGAATAAGTTTAATTAAGAAATAGAGTGAAGGAGGTTGGGGATCGAGTTTCACCCACAATAAATTTAAAAATAAAATAAGTGAGTTATAAAGTGGTCTAATAATTATGATGAAGGATTTAAGAAATGGTGTGAATAATATTGAAGGTTCAAGTATCACTCATAACAAATACTAATACAATTAACATTTTCATATAATAAAAAATTTCCACACAAATTACCTGTTATCAAATACGAGACTTCACACTTCAATAAATTCAATAAAAAGATATGATGGAGTTCAAAAGAAGATAAATATATAATAATCACCTCTCTTACGAAACTCGAGAACCCAATATTAGAAGATTTGCAAATAAAGAAATGAAACACACATAACAATAATTATGAGTAGAAATGATATCATGAGAACCGAATTGGAAGATTTACAAATAATGAAATAAAAAACACATAAGAAGGCAATAATTATAAGAACACGATAATTAATACATTTTGCTGAGAAAAAAAATAATTATAAGTAGAAATGACATTACATTTCACCTAAAACTTTAAGATATGTTAATGAATTAATCTACTTATAAGGTCTTTAAATTGGATAAGGATATGTTGTCCCAAATCCTGTCCCAAATCATGTCCCAGACCAAGCTTATTATGCCACGTCAGTTAAAAAATTAAATATTCATAGCTTTATCAATTTTACTTCATTGTGATTGACAGGGACGTGGTTAGGGACATGGTTGGAAACAGCAGATCCCCATCCTTTAAATTACCTATATTTAACCGATGCTGGATTTCAACAAATTCATACTTCACTCCTATAATCTCTAATTACAACCCACAAATTTATGATGTCTCCTAATTTAAATATTAAAATAATATGGCAAAATTTAGTAAAATTCTTGTAATACTTCTACCGCTATCTTATAATAAAAAATAAAATAGTTGTTTAAACTTTTAGCCACCTCATCATGTCTTGTTTTCAAAGATGATAATTGCAAGAAAATAATATACATGATATGTTTTTGTTATAAAACAACACTATGAGCATATACAAAACTTTCCATAATTCGTTCCAAATTAAAAAAAGATGCTAATGTTGCTTAATGAATAAGGAGGGGTTGACCTAAATATTGCTATAATTCCATCAATATTATAATCACATAGACACGTATGTTTATGATTATAATTTATAATTAATTGTTATATATATATATACACGAAATTTAACTGAGCTGTTTGACGCATGGTTTGTGGGTCATATTTGATGAGTTGTGTGTGGTGGAAAGTGAGAATATAATATCCTCCAATTTGTTAACCAAACATGTGAGCCTACGCAAATTACTAGAAACCCCACTAACCCCAAAAAAACTAAGTCATTTGTAAATATTGTTGCTTAAAAAGATGACAGATTATAAACATGTACAAATTAAAGTATTGTTGTTAAAAAGAAACATAGTTGTTGCTTTACGTTATTCGGGGATCTGCTTCGTTTCTCTTTTATTTTCCTCTTCTCTTTTCCTAATTACCTTTATCATTCATTCTTTTCTTTCTAATCTTCTAGGACACTAGGGTTGGAGTGATGGGATTGCTGACCTAAAAGTCACTACTACTTATTATTTTTGTGCATCCACTTTTAACTTCAAGTAAAACAAATACAATTAATCAATCATGAAGTCCTTCTTCTATGATTTTATTTTATCATTATCAATTTATAACATTATTAACATATATGTATCGTGAGTATAAGAAATTATACACAGTAATTAGATGCATAATCATTGATAAGATGCTTGAGAGAGAGCAGCTCTCTTTTAATTCCTTTACAAAAAATGAGGATATCATCTACATAGAGTACATGACTAGGAGTTTTAGAATAGGCAGGACTAGAAATAGAGCTAAGTTTGCCTTCATTAACCAGCTTCATAATGCCTCTACTCAGCACATCTTCTGCAATACAAAAGAGCAAAGGAGAAAGAAGGTCTCCTTGTCTAACACCTTTACTACACTTAAAGAAACCAACACTCTTGCCATTAACATTGATTGACAATCTAGCTGAGTGAAGGATAGTTTTGATCCAGTTGCAGAATATGTTGCAAAAACCAAAAGCCTTTAGAGTGTCTAATAGGAAACACCAATCCATTGTGTCAAAAGTTTTCCTTATATCCAGCTTGATGGCAAGATTACCCCCAAAGACTTTGTGATCAAGCAGATTGATGGCTTCCGAGGCAATGCATATGCAATCATGAATTTTCCTATCCTTAATGAATCCCCTTTGCTAAGTCGAGATGATGTTAGGAGCAATTATGGCAAGTCTATCAGCCAAGACCTTTGTGATTATATTAAATTGAAAATTGGCCAAAGCTATAGGTCTAAAATCCTCCACTTTGTCAGCTTCCTTAGACTTAGGAATTAAGATCATAGTATTGGAGTTTAAGTTGGGAAGAATCCAACCATGCTTGAAGAATTGGCACACAGAGTTGCACACATCCAACTCCACAATGTCCTAGAAAGCTTGATAAAAGCTACCACCAAAGTCAGCAGGGCCAGGGGCCCCCTCACCATTCATGGAGAAAACAACATCCTTGATTTCAGAGTTGGAAGGCATAGCAGTAAGCATTGAGTTGTCCATGTCAGTGACCATGTTAGGTATTACCTTATTGATCAAGCTATTAGAGGTAGAATTGTTTTGATAGTCAAACAAGTCAATGAAGTAGTTAATCACATGGTTGGCAATATCCACTTGATTGTCCAAAACTTTGTCACCATTTTTAGCATAAAGATGGATTTTGCTGTGTGCCTGATTTTGGCAACTTTGTGAAAGAAACTAGTGTTTCTATCACCATTAATATGCCAAATTAACATAGACTTCTCTTGCCAGAAGTCCTCTTCAACCCTTAGAGCATGTTACAATTCATTCTGAGCCAGGTCATCCTGATCCAACAAATCCTGATCAGAGTCATTCAGGTCCATACATCTCTGAATCTCCTCAATATTGAGCTTGGCTTGATGAACTCTAAGGTGTATATTACCAAAAACATTAGTGTTCCAAATTCTCAACTCATGCTTCATGAACTTTAGTTTTTTAGCCAAAACATACATAGGGTAACCTATAACAATCTTACTCCAGGTTGCAGAGACCAGTCTTCTACAATCCAAATGGCTCAACCACATTTTGTGGAATCTAAAAGGGGTTGGCTTGTTGAAGTTGATAAAGCAAGAGGCCAACAACAAAGGATAGTGATCAGAAGCAGTCCTTGGCAAAGTACAACAAGCAACATGAGTCCAAACACCAAGCCAATCCTCATTGCAAAGAGCCATATCCAATCTTCTTTCAGTAAGGGCAATCCCCTCTTCTCCTATTAGACCAGGTGAACTTAGCTCCTGCAGTTGTCAAATGCAAAAGGTTTGTGATATCAGAAAAAGATTTGAACTCCTCACAAGAGATTCTACAAGGCAATCTTGGTCTTCTGCATTCATGGGCACCTAAGACTGCATTAAAATCACCAACGCAGCACCAGGAACTAGGGTAGGAAGCTATAAGATTCTGAAGCTCAAACCAAAGTTGTCTTATGTGGATATAGTTAGTATGAGCATATATAACACTAAAGAGTAAAGGCTTACTCTTCAATGTAACAGATATGCATATGTGTTAGCTAGAATTAGCAATGACAGAGAGGGATAGCCCAATGTTACATAGACCCCAAAGTTAGGAAGTTGAGTACATTTATTATTCACCACAAAAAGCTTGAGGTTCAAGGCACTCCAATAAGAATTATTCACCAAAACAGAAGAGATCATGGGCTCAGCCAAAAAAACCAAGTCAGGTTTATTAGAAACACAAAGATTCTTTAGAACTGACCTAGTGCTTATATTACCAAAACCTCTACAATTCCAGTATAAAACCTTCATTGATTAATGTGTAGAGTATCACCCCTTCGGGTAAAATGAATCCTTTCTCGCGAGTTCTTTTTCTTCATCTTTTTTCTCTGAGATTTGTTAAGAACCTGTGTGAATCTGTCCTCATTTTCCTCCCCCTCTTGGGCCTCATCATCGGCCCAGAGTTTCCCCATAATCCTTATGTCACTAGCTGCCACCTGATTAGAAATGAACTTAGTTTCATGCACTATGAAATTTTCACTATGACCTTGCATAGAATCAAAAACTTCACTTAGGGGGATACCACCTGGTGTTTCTTCTGGAGTTTCCAATTGCTCCACAAATGGATCATTGTGTACAATTGGAGTAAGTTCAACTCGTTCAATGTCATCAAGGTTTTCATTTTCTTCAATAATCAGATCAATGCATAAATCCTCTAAAATAGCCGGTTTAGATTTTTCTGTGTAATTTGGCTTTTTAACTATTGGTTTTGGAATGTCTTCAACCACCTTGTTCCTTCGACAGTTAGCCAAGTTGTGTCCAATAGATTGACAACCATTACAGAAATGAGGAAGATTTTCGTATTCTATAGGCACAAAGAATGTGAATCCATCTCTCTCAACAAGGATCTGATTTGGCAACTTAGACTTCAAATTTAATTCCACCAAAACTTTGACAAAATGACCAAAAGATTGGTTTGTGGTTGCTTCATCCAAAGATATTGGAGTACCAATTCCACCTGCAATTGAGAAAATGATTCTCGCACTCCAATATTCCTGTGGCAGATTACGGATACGAACCCAACATTGAGCATGAGAGGATTTTTGCACGTTTGGGTTGAAATTGGGTGTCCAAAGGAAGACTCGGAGGAACCCTGGTTTCAAACTTCATGCACCTATCGAGCACACACTGCGCATATCTTCCATGGAGGACAAATCGTAGAAGCCATTTCCTAAAGAAATCATTGACCATTTGTCAAGCTTACACTAAAGCAATGCAAGCTTATCCTTTATATCTATAAACTTTAGAGGAGTGTCTCCATTGGAGAGGATGAGACGACCATGAAGGTGGTTTTTGCACCTTTGCAAACCTACTTGATAGTCTTCCTCCGGTATTTTAATGGCAACGGATTCTCCCTTGATGCAAGGTTGGGGCAATTGGGAGATTGCAAAGTCGCATGAGTTTTTTAGAGCATGGGAAAAAGATTTTTTTGCAACTCGAACCGGGCATGGTTCTTAAATAGGGATCGAATGAGAGTGAGCATCACTAGATGGGGTCATGCCTCCAAGGAAAAAGCTGGTCACTATGGCTTGGAATCTGGTATGCAACTCTTTATCTGATGGAGGATTGGGTATTAAGCCAATTTCTTTGATAAACAAGTCTACTCTATTGAAGTTGGCTTGCGAAATGGTTTCTTCAATTCATGAATGGGCTAAGTTCTACAGGAATAGATTTGGTTGTAACAAATGCGCTCCTACTGTAACACCGCGAATTTTACGAGTTTGAATTATAAGATTTTACTAATATTTTCATTAATTATATATTCGAAAATGAATTTCTGGGAATTTTCGGTAAAGAATTAGACAAAACTCTAGTTGAGTTTTATTCTTGAAATTTTATTTCCGATTTTGTGGTAAATTTTGGTAATTTTTGGAGACAGTCGGTTCTGTTCCGTAACTCGGAATCGAATTCCGATCGCACCGTTGGCTTCATAATTTCATTTAGAGTCAATATAGACCCTGAATACACTCATACCTATTTCTAAATATTTTTCACTCGGAATGCCGAAATCCGAAATTCTAATCGGATATTACGATCGGGCGATTTATAATATCCGATCGGGTATTAGCCGATAATACTCGAGCACGATTATCACACGTATCCGTGAGGGGTCATTTCGCATTGGGATGCGAAAGTTGACTTCCATAAAGTCAACCTCACATCACTCAATCCCATCATTAGCCACCCTAGGAGATCTTCATGAGTGCCTAGGAGGGAAATCAGATTTCCNGCATGCAATATGAAGGACTGATACCTTTCAAATCAGCTAGTGTCCAGCCTATTGCTCCTTGATTCTCTTTGAGGACTTCAATCAGCTTTTTCTCCTCCCGTGGTGATAAAGAACCACTAATGATCACTGGCTTTTCAGCTTCACCTTGTAGAAACACATATTTTAAATGGGAGGGTAACAACTTCAATTCCAGTTTCTGGTTAGCCTCCTTGTTGTCAACTGCTTTTTCAATGCTTTCCAATGCTACTTGCTTCGAAGGAATCTCTTTGAGTGAATCAAGATCTTGCAAACATCTTTCAATTTCTTGCTCCTCTTCCTCATTGAACCTTGTGTGCAAGTTTATCAAAGCTTTCTCTAAAGGATCATATGACTGTGGCTGTTTAGTTGCTTCATAACACACCTCATCAATAACGTCAATAGAGAAACACTGTCCTTTGTCTTTCGGATATTGCAAGGCCTCAAAAACATTGAAATTTACTTCGTCATCCTGCACTCTTACTTTTAGTTTACCTGCATCCACATCAATCATAACTCTAGCTGTCTTCATGAATGGTCTACCCAAAATCAACGGGACCTCGACATCTTCTTCCATATCCAAGACCACAAAATCAGCTGGAAACATAAACTTGTCTACTTTCACCAGCACATCTTCTACAACACCATGTGGATATTTCACTGACCTGTCTGCTAACTGTAATGACATTCTGGTAGGTCTAGCTTCCAAATCACCAATTCTTCTCAACATAGACAGTGGCATTAGGTTGATACTAGCTCCTAAGTCCAGAAGTGCTTTTCCAAGTGTTAGATTTCCAATAGTAACAGGCAGTGTGAAGCTTCCAGGATCCTTCGCCTTCAGAGGAATGTATTTTTGAATAGTAGCACTGCAGCTAGCATCCAGTTCAATAGTCTCCTCCTCTATGAATCTTCTCTTCTTTGTCAACAATTCTTTCATGAATTTAGCGTAGGTAGGCATCTGCTCCAAGGCTTCTGCAAATGGAATATTGATCTGAAGCCTCTTGAATATATCCATAAATCTTGCAAATTGCCTTTCTTTGTCTCTTTTTGTTGGAACATGTGGATAAGGTAAGTCTCTCACAGGTGGAGCTTTTAATGCACTCTTCTCATGGTTTTTCATCTCACTCTCTTTTTCTTTGTTTTTCTCTTTCTCACTCTTATGTACATCCTCACTTTTATTTTTCAACACCTCTTTCTCACTTTCTTCTTTTTCACTCTCAATCTTTTCCTCAACAACAATCACATTCTTTTCACTCAAATTCTCACCAATACCTTTACCTATCATCTTACCACTCCGTGTGGTAATTGCTTTGCACTGCTCCTTCGGATTAGGTTCGGTATTTGCTGAAAATGCTCCTTTATGAGAGTTTGCAAGCTGCTTTGCTAATTGGCCCACCTGGGTCTCCAAATTCCTGATAGATGCATCAGTATTCTTCTGGTTAGCCATCGACATCTGCATAAATTGATTCAATGTGTCCGCCAATTGTGAATTCTGATTTTGTGGCGGTTGTTGATATTGTTGTTGATTTTGTGGCGGTTGTTGATATTGTTGGTTCTGGAATGGTGGTGGCCTGTTAGAAGAAGGTCCGACATCCTGTTTCCAAGGTTGGCTGAAATTTTGATTAGCTCCTCGAGAGTAGTTGTTCTGATACTGACCTTGCCTTGGCTGATTAGACATGTATTGAACTTCCTCCTCCTTGGGCTCACAATTACTTGTAGGATGATCTGGTGTACACGCGTCACATCTATTCACATGCCTCCTGGATGATGATTCTTGCATTTCCTTCAACTGTTTTGGAATATTTGCCAATTGCTTTGTCATTTCTTCCATTTGCTGTTGAAAAAGCTTGTTTTGTGCTAAGATTGCATCATTCCCTGCAAGTTCTATCATGCTTCTTCGTGTGGGAGCTCTACTGTGTTGATCCTGTTGGTCATTGATGGCCATAGACTCAATTATTTCAATGGCTTCTGTTGGAGTTTTAGCCATCAAAGATCCTCCAGATGTGGCTTCAAGGATCAACTTGTGTTGTTGGAGTAAGCCATTTCTGAAAATATGGATTTGTGTCTTTGCATCGAATCCATGGTTTGGACATTTCCTCAACATTGATTTGTACCTCTCCCAGGCTTCACATAAACTTTCACCTACAAACTGAGAGAAAGTAGAAATAGCAGTTTTAAAATCCAAAAATTTTGATTGAGGAAAATACCTAGCCATGAATTTTTCCTCCAATTGGTTCCAATCCGATAAAATTTGTTGTGGTTGATCAAGGAACCATTCCTTGGCTTTTCCAATGAGGGTCAAAGGAAAGAGTCTCAGAAATACATCTTCCTCCTCATTCTCTGTCACACCAGCAGTACCACAAAGTTCATAGAACTTTGTAAGATGTGCATAGGGATCCTCGCGAT
>NC_032024.1:4102009-4104024 GCF_001865875.1 Lupinus angustifolius
TTTGATTTCCAGTAGGTCTGCCAATTCTGATAATGTTCCTTGGTGTGAAATTGACAAAACCTGGCTTATTGTCATCATTGGTTGCCGCCATTGTTTCTTGATTTGTAGAAGAACTTGAGACAGAAGTTTCTTCTTGTTGCCTTCTCTACTTAGCAAGTTGTTTTCTCTTCATGGCTTTTCTGTTATTCTTCCTAGCTGTTTTCTCTATTTCTGGGTCGAATAAGAGTTGATCAGCTGGAATCCTACCTCGCATAAAAAGAAAGATAACACAAATCTAGCCAAGTGGATTAGTTAACAAGCTTATGAAAATGTAAATAAAACTATGTACTATATTCACAATTGCTCAAGATAACAACTAAAGCAATGCTTTGTATTTAGACGCAATTCCCCGGCAGCGGCGCCATTTTGTTGAAAGTTATTTTTACCACTCTACTTTCAAATCCTTTAGGATTCAATTGCAGTATAGTAAAAGGGTTTTATATCGTATCCACAGGGAATTGGTTAAATCAATGCCTTTCTTTAGTAAATTTTCTTAAACAATGAGTTCAGATGGTTTGATGATTGATTTTTGTAACAACTTCAATTGTAAAAATATGCAATATTAAAAAGGATTTATAACAATATGAGAAAACTGTGGGATTGGGTTTCACTCAATAAGTCATCAATATCCTAATGATTCAACATACAAACTTTGGCTTATGCTTAATTTCATCACATCAATTCTTATCTATCTCATTAATCTCTTACATGAGTAGATCAACGATTCCCTAATCTAATTATCAATCTCTTGCATAATTAAAAAGGATAATCGTAATGAGTCCAGATGTAAAATGACAAACAAACTTAATTCTATCTCTAGCAATCACGCTTGTTAGATGAGATAATCTAAATCCGATTATAATATGTAGTTCTCACTCACATATCAAATCTAAATTCATGCCTTAGGTGATCAATCCAAAACATTTATGAAGAACAAGATTAAATCATTGAAATTATCGCATAGAACAGATATTTGTATATAGAAATCAAAATAGATACATCAAAGTTTAGGAGTTACATCCAATCCCAACACAAGGAAATTAGCAATCCATAGCCATGGATGCTTTCAAGCTCAAAGTGAAGATTTAAGAAGAAAGGATAGCTCCAAGATGATGCAGGAACAAATCCACCCCTCCAGTTGATCTTCAATCCAAGCTCTATGTGTTTCCAAAGGTGTTTTTCTAAGTTCCTTAAGTTCTGAGTTTGAGGAAAAATTCTTCTCTCCAAAAAAACTATGTACATCTGAACCAGAAAATGGCTTTTATATAGAGAAGCACGCACTGGGCGCCCAGCCCCTTTTCTGGCCGCCCAACTTGATTTGGACAGAAGCAAAAACGCCCAGCCCTCCTAGAATCAGGCTTGGCGGTTTTGAACGTTCTTCAAGCTCCTAATCATTCTGCAAACCTTTTTCTTGTGAGATATTCAACCTTAAAATGTTTCGGTTGTCGAAAAGGGCAAAAATTGGTATTCTATCCAAGTCCCTGTCGCTTGGGCGAGCACAGTCTCGCTTGGGCAAGGACTGGGTGACGGACTGGGCGAGGGGAAGTTTTGGTTCTGGAACTCCCTCGCCCGGGCGCCAAATCCTCGCTCGGGCGAGCAAGCCTCGCCTGGGCGAGCAAGGGTCTCGCTTAGGCGAAAAAAGCCCAGGAATTCGATGAAATTCTGGAAATCCCTCGCTTGGGCGAGAGAGGAAAAAAATCAGGATTTTAATGATGTCTCGCTTGGGTGAGGAAAGCTCCAGTTTATATGGGATTTAAAGACAATTGTCGCCTGGGGCGACTAGTCCCCGCTTGGGCGAGGGACAGTGTGGAAAGATTGAAATAAGATGAGGTTGTGAACAATGCGATGAACTCGGGTAGGGTGCTGTGGTATAAAGTTGTGGAATGAGATCATGTCTTAAATAGTATAAAGATGATGTTGTGAAAGTATTGTTATGTTGATGCCTTGTTGGGCAAGTATCCGACTTGAAGTCGTGA
>NC_032024.1:4104124-4178946 GCF_001865875.1 Lupinus angustifolius
GTACTCTCGATTATTTCCGATTAGGATGTTGGATGGATATTGGTGTAAGGTGGATGATCATGACATATCATGCATACATTATAATTGTGGAAGTAAATTCCCACATGCGAGTTACAAGTATGGTGTATTCCTATATTTATGTATGTGATCTGATTATGAGTATAATGTTGATTATATTATTTGATATATTGGTAATGTTGAAATAAATGGTAAGTTATGAATTTCTTCATGATGTTGGTGATAAATGATGAATTATATGTTTAAATATATTTTATGTCTGAGTGTGATATTCTGAGTAAGTCCACGCCGTCAATGAATTTATGTTCATTAGATGTCTTACTCTCTCTATTTCTCTTCTTTTCTATTGCTTGCTTTTCGGACGTGTGCTCGTCAGGCAGACAATTTTGCTCGGATTTGGAGCTACCCGTCCGTGATGTTCCAGGAGGGGCATGAGGAATTGAGGAAGAGGCAGTACCCTAGCTTTCGAGTTAGCCACTAGGAGTTGCTTACCTTTTTGTGACTTTTGAAACACTAACGGCTTCAGTTTGTTCATGTCTTTGTTTAGTGTCTTTTGGCGATGATTAATATTTTCGCCCATTCTTTTTGGATTTTGTATATGTTAGTGGCGATGTAGTTTCCGCCTTTGTTGACTTAGTTTGTATGAACTAATTATGACTTATCTGATTATATGCATTATGTATTCAGGAAATTGTGAATCAGGTTAAGTTATCATTCGATAACGATAAGTTGATTTTCCGCATTCGAGTTATTTAAAGTGATGTCCCGGAAAAGGAAGGTTTTAAAAAGGAAACAATTTTATACATCTCTTTATTCAAAAAAAAATTTTACCCATTTTTCCGCAATATTTTTAAGAAGTATTTTTCGGGGCGTTACAATTTATAACTAAAATTAAATGAGTAATGAAAATATGAAAAAATATACATGATTGGATTATAGGTAAATTTTCCAGTTATTTCTTTTTCAATATAAATCATTATGTTGTATGTAAAAAATTCATCTTTTTATATTATGATGTAATTTTATTTAGCTGTATTCATTACTAAAAATGATATTTATGTAGTAGCTGAACCACAATATGTAAGATAATACAAATAACTTGATAAAAATTATGATTAACGACATATGGTTGATAATTTTTCAAATTTGAATGGCTAACGACATGAGGAACAAAATGTTGAAATTGACATCCCAAACGAATCTTATATTGCACATTGAAATTCATAGGATAAAAAATTTGGACAAAAATATATACATTATCAATATTAAATGACTTATAATACATATATAATATATTTCATCAAATATAAAATAATTACGAAGTCAAATAAAAACATATTATTATAAGTAACATAAGCATTTACACGTGTAACAAAATTTGATTCATTATGTATAATTTTTAAAACTATCATACAAATTGTACTATATTTAGTACTCCACTATATGTTACTATTTTGACATTTATAACATATAAATTGTATATCTAATCCCCAAACAATAAGAGTGCGCGTTGACAGACACGATAGTGACTGTCAACACGCTAGTATATATAAAGCCAAAACTTAAAATAACTACCACGACGATTCTACTTTCCTATTTTGCCCATGATATTTTTTTATTTCTAAAGTAAAATTGTATTATCTCATATAACTATAATTAATACATCTCGCTTTAAGTTGGATATTATAATAAATACAAAAATTATAACATGACGTACATATAATAAAAAACATTCTAATTCTCTAAAATAAAAATTACAAATTTAATTCTTAATATTGTAAAATAAGGATGTGGGTCAGTAAACAAGAAGTGTATGTTGACACGCTAGTATATATATAACCAATAAAATATTGATAATATATTGAAAAATTAAGAATAAATTATGCTCAAACTCTCTAGGATCACTCATCCATTTTATGCATCTACACAAACTTCCATAATTTATTATGAGGACACATTCAAATAATATATTAGTCAATATATATTCATTATTTTTTTATTCTTTACAATATAATATAAAAATAATTTATGAAACATCTCATTTGAATTATTGATATTTTGTAACTAACAAAAAATAATAAAGAAATATTAACTATTATATCTATACTTCTATACTAATCTATAATGGGAAAACATCTTTTAACTGCCAAGATGGGGTAATTTTTAATATCCCATAATTGCCCTTCCTAATAACTATACCTCAATAATGAGACATAGAGTTTTCACAACTCCACAACTAAAATTTATCTCCTTTTCTTTAATTTTTCAATGACAGTTACATCTCATCTATCCTATTTCAAAATGTATTCTCTTTCATTCTATCTTCTTTCTCTTTCTGTAGGCTGATGGTTGATGACACATCCACGAGGAAACCCAAAAATGGAGATGGAGAATGAGTTGGAAACAACAAAACCAAATGTTCATTTTTTCTCTTCTCTATTTTTACTTCTCTGTTAATGAAGAATGAATATTATTATAATTGCTAATCCTTTTGTCAGTAAATATTTTTAAAAACCACTTCTTCAATTCATCCTCTCTGTTTAATTTGGTGGAACATTTGTTAGAATTGTGTATTTATGATGAATATGTTAAGTAATTCATTATTCTTTGATATTATGCTTCTTTTTTCTCTTAGTCTCCTCTTCCTTTTCCATTTCTTATCTTTAATTTCTTTATTTTGATGTAGTTTATAAAGAAAAGTGTGCACAAAACATGTTTGATGTAATGCTTCACTCGCTGCATGCAAAGACAACAACCATAAATATGTAGAGGTATGCACATTTTTCCTAGCGTTTGGTGTGGTTATAGTGGTACCTTCACCATTACCAATTCAAATTTTCTACTTCAAGCTTTGTAATTTTTATTTTATTACTACTTAGTTGATAATAAAGATATTATACATATTTTGTTTTCCAATAAATATGAGGGCAATACAAGCATTTTATAATATCATTTTTGATTTGGTAGCATTTCTAATTTATAAATTCAATACATTGAGTAACAATTTCATAATGTATCAATGAAAAGATAGAACATATCAATTATTCACCGTTCACCACTAAATTGCTCTTACTGTATCCTTACTTGAAGGTTATATGTGCTCATTTGTATAAAGAAATGGTGACTCTAATAAGATCATCAAAAGTTGTGATATAATATTTATGTGGGACATGATGACTGTTATGATCTATATGTGATACATTTTTTCAATTTTATAATCACATTTGCACGAAATATGATATTCAAAAAGCAAGATAAAATACAATTTCTTATTATGCACCAACCAAAAAACAGAGAATTGTTTTGTCAAAATTCTTTTAAATCCTTCATTGAACTCTCTAGATAGTAATCCTTGGATTATAGTCAGATTCGACTCATTAGTAAACTACCATTTCCCCACAAATCAGGTGAAAATTATATAGCTAAGTTTGCACATATGCATTCTTGAATCAACCATCATAACAGTTAGCAATCATGCATTTGTAGAAATAAGAAAGAATCTAATGAAGTGATTTTTCTTTATAGTTGAAATGCTCTTGAAACTGTATGACATAAAATATGAGACTCCCACTTAGTGACATAAAATCATGTATACCTAAAATATTTTAGATTCAATGCTATAGTGATAACTACCAATTTTTCTTGCGTATTGTTGGGATTGGCAGAATCCTTGAAGTACAATTCTGCAGTATCAAATACTCTTGCTGTGGTATTTGTTGGCATATGTTCTGGGTTTACAATTGTTGCTCTGGTGCAAGGGATTTTTTTCAAACTCCAACGTTATCTCCCAAGTTAGGCTATCAAACTTTTTTCTTTGATCTCTTCATTGCAGTTCCTATTATAGTCACAAACCTTCACATTTCATTTTAACAGTACTACTTAGCTTGCATTACCTACCTAGAGTGATTATAAAAAAACCTTACATGATGTAAGACTAAGAAAATTTTCTTATTCTCAATCATTTAACATTTAGCTCATTAGTATCATGTTTTAATAAGTGAGTCTAATTTTGTCATGTTTCCAATAGTCTATTTTAACATATACTGACACTAATCCAGATTGAGTATGTACGTATCAGTACATCATTACACAAATGGTCATGGAGTAAGTCACTATATGATTACACTAATGGTCATGGAGTAAGCCAATAATCTGATGGAAATTGATTGTTTAATCATATACTGCATTAGGCTTCCAAATATAATCATATATTGCACTGGCATAATAATATAGATCTGTAATCATATAACATACATGTAATCATATACTGCACTACCAAAAACTAAAAAACCACTATAGGTAAAACAAAAATAGATCAAAACTTATAGATATATTGCAACAAATACTTCAGGCAACATCCTTATCAAAGGATCCCACAATGTAAGCCACATACATTGTTAGTAATGCACTTTTTACTGCAATTTCAGCCTTCAAATTTGTAAGTAGTGCATTCCCTTAGTTTCCAGTTTAGTATGAAGTCATGAACCATTTGCACTCTCCGGGACATGATTTCTTCACCAAGTTTAATAAAAAACCATTATTACTATGTGTGCATATTTTCTTAAATATTAGAAGCTATAGTTATATTAATTTAGTAATACCACTACTATTAATTACTACGATCATAATTTAGAGACTATCAGGATCCTGTAGGCATCTGTTCTATATAAGGTGGGAATACAAAATTTATATTAACTTCGAGATTAACAAATTTACTGAAAAATCAATTTCTTTAAATGTAATAATTTAATATCATCTTTTAACGACTTTTCTTTTATATATTAATATAGAACTTATCTGATACTTGATGTAACAAACTCTATACAAATAACTACTAAATACTTCCCTACCTTCATATCATCCAGTCAAAATTTTCTTAACTAATTGCTTTAATTCTCTCCCATTAGAGCTAAAGTAACATACATTCAAATCATTACTTGAAAATTAACGACAAGTACATTGCCTTCTTCAACGAACAGGATTCCTCTCCAGTACTGTAGAGTCCAGTACTGAGAATGTGAGAGGGGGTATTTTTTTAAAATTATAATTTATAAAATAGTAAAAATATGAACCATTGAATTTTTGTTATTGTCATGTGTCATAATCATACACATGCACTACTCTCTCCATTAATGGAGAGGGCCAGACTCTTCTTCAACATATTACCATTATGTTATTTATCTCTCACAACTATTCCACTACATCAATTTATGCTCTCCCAATTGTTTCTCAATTACATCATACCAAATAAAAATCATTTGTCAATTTATAATATCTACTAATATGTACAATCATTACTAAAAAATAAGAATGCAATTGATAACTATTTGATTTCATCACAATTTCACATGTTCTAAATATGATAAATTTATTTGAATGATTTCGCTTTGAATTATATCATTTATATGCTCTACCTACTTTACAAATCATCCAGTTAGTCTAATGCACAAATTAAAAAAATAAGATTGACTAATTACTCGAACGAACATACTCAACTATATGTTACTATTTTGACATTTATAACATATAAATTGTATATCTAATCCCCAAACAATAAGAATGCGAGTTGACAGACACGGTAGTCGCTGTCAACATGCTAGTTATTTGAATATGTCTCCACAATATATCATATTTTGACTCTTATAGTATTTATTATTTTCAATACTACTTTTAATTGAAATAATTTTTCTTATATCAGACACTGAATAATAATTATAATTATATATATAGTTTTTATAAAATGAAATTAATTACTTCTTACCTTCTAAATATTTTGATGTTCAAAATTATGCATATATCTTAAAAATTTAACAAATAATATAAAAACTAAATGTAATTTGACTAAAATAATATTGTTTATGACTGAATTTAAAAATAAAAAATTCGAAAAATAAAAAATAAAAACAACAAGTGTTTGATAGTTAAAGAATGCATGTGTACGTTTCTAAGATACGGTATAAATAAATAAAAAGGCACAATCTAATATACAATGCTTCCACCACTTAATATATATGTAGAAAATAATGTATATTAAACTCGAATCGGTCAATGACTCAGTTAGAATATTAGGTTAATAAATTATTGGTCTAACCAATGGATCAATGGTTAGATTAGTTACCTCAGTATATATTAAAAAATTTAAAAAACTCATATTATTACACAACAATATTTAATAATTGCATACTCAAAATTTAATACATTAGCATACTAATTAAACCATCAACAAATAAAATTTAGTGACATAAGTTGAAAATATCATCAAACAACATATGAATTATGTTTTAAGTGCAACAAAAACGTACAATAAGTTAAAAATGTCATTAAATACGAAAATTTGGTTATAACGTTATCCAACAAATGACAAACATAACTATAAATAAGTTAAAAGTACTTGATTTTTCACCGAAAAATGACATCGATTTGATTGTTTTAAAAAATATATATTTGATTGACTCGGCCGGTCCAACCAGTCTGACCAAGTTTTAGGGTTAAATTAACGAAGTCAACTCGATTTGATGCAAAACTGGTTAGATGAGATACTCATATTAGTTTTCAGTTCACGGTTAAACCAGTCGGACATGTCAGTTTGAGCCGAGTTTTATAATACTAAATGTACACAACTTTATCTATACTACTGTATAAAGGTAAAAATGCGTAAGAGATATTCAGGTAATTGAGTGTAATAATTTCTACATCTCTGTTGTGTTATTATTACTATATAAATGCAAAATACATCTAAAAAATATTCACATAATTCAACATATAAAATTTCATTCAATTTATTTAGAAACGACCTGACATAATTTCTATATTTTAATTTTAGCCATTTGTAATATCATATTAAACTTCCACATATTCTTTTATTCACTTCCATTAACATATCACTCCTATTCTACATAATTTCATATTTTTATTTTCTCTCCTCATCACTTCAAAATAATAACTTTGACCTATATCAAAAAAACATTTAATGACACACCAGTACAAATAGCGAATATTTTTCATAATTTGGATGAGAGCACATCTACTGTCATTTCATGTGTTATGACTTTATGATTGATCAAAAAAATATTTAATAATTAAATTTTTATTTAAATATATATTTTTTGACTAATCACAAACAATAACAATTATATATGAAATGACAAAAACTGCACCCAATTTGAATGATAATAGAACATCGTAAACATCAAATAAAAGTATAAATAAAACTATAGTGGGTTTTGACTCGTCACTAACCTAACTTCTTTCTCTCTCAGCGCCACTTCTCCATTTCTGTTCACAATGTACTCCACTCTCTTCTCACAAACATTCTTCCCCGCCACCACCACCACTTCTCTCCGATCTCCTCCTCCTCGCTCCTTCACCATCAGAGCCTCCTCCTCCACCACCACAACCACCACCACCGATTCCCAATCCACAACTCCTAAACTCAACAAATACAGTTCCCGCGTCACCGAACCTAGATCCCAGGGTGCTTCTCAGGCCGTCCTCTACGGCGTCGGTCTCTCCGATGACGACATGACCAAGCCTCAAATCGGTGTCTCTTCTGTCTGGTACGAAGGGAACACATGCAATATGCATCTTCTTCAACTCTCTGAAGCAGTTAAAGAAGGTGTTAAAGAAGCTGGTATGATTCCGTTCCGTTTTAACACCATTGGTGTTAGTGATGCTATTTCTATGGGGACTAGAGGCATGTGCTATAGCTTGCAGTCACGTGACATTATTGCTGATAGTATTGAAACTGTTATGAGTGCTCAGTGGTATGATGGAAATATTTCAATACCTGGTTGTGACAAAAATGTAATTTCACTCTCTCTCTCTCTTTTGCTCCTTTCTTTAAGTATGCATTCAACTTTTTTTTATTTAATTACACGCAATCTTATTTCTTAAAATATTTTGTTTAAAACTTGGAAATAATTGATTTTGGTTAGAGTGATTTTTTTTTAAAGTTACAAGAAATAGCTTCGAATAAAGATATGTTGTCCCAAGTTATGTTCCAAGTCCTGTCCCCCGCCTCGTGATAATGAATGAAAAACAACAATAACAATGAATGTTTATATGATAATGAATGAAAAACAACAATAACAATGAATGTTTATATTTTTTTAACTGACGGGGGTCATGTTTTCGTTGCCGCGGGCCAGGATTTAACACATAAGATCTTTGTTCATACAGCTTCTGAGATTGTAAAGTCTAGCCAACTGAAGTGTAAGTGTCATAGCTAGGTTCTGAGTTGTTGTTATGTTGCATTTATGGAATTGGTGATAATTTCTATGTGGCTGCAATTGAGGTTGTGTGGGTAACTGCAAAAAAAATGCAATGTTGAGGGTACATCTCATAACATTGGTTGTAAGGGTGTTGTGTCTGAAATCTAGAATATTTTGTTATATAAGGTTATTTGTGTAAAGACAGCATAAAACTTCAAGGGGATACCAGATAAGTCTAACTATAATATATAATCTCAAGGGGTAAGTTAGGATGATATAAATCTCAGGAGGTCTCTGTTTTTCTTAACTTGAAAGGTTGCTGGGTGTAATTAAGGCAACTATAAGGTGAGGTCAGAATAAAATTTTGAATATATTGCAATTGAGTTATATTATTATATATCTCAGCCGATCCCACCTAGTGGAATTTAAGGCATTGTTGCTGTTGTTGTTTGAGTCATATATCTCACACTTTTACAGATGCCAGGTACAATCATAGCAATGGGCCGGCTCAACCGACCAAGTATTATGGTTTATGGTGGGACTATAAAGGTACATGTATATCTAGCTTTGTCTTCTAATTGTGTAATTCATATATTTCCATGATAACAGTAAGTGTTATGTGCTATTCATGTAAAACTTCAGTAAGCTTTTCGTTATTGAAAATGATGGTTTTTAATTTTTTTTAAAGAATGCTACTAATTCAGGTATCTTTGTTTATCTTTCTAATTTTTACCATTGCCTTTTTTTTCAGCCTGGTCATTTTCAGGGGAAGAGTTTGGACATAGTGACTGCTTTTCAGGTAGTTGCTGTTTGAACTGTGGATCTCATCCCATCTCTTATTGTTATCACTTAATTTCTCCCTTTATTGTGTATTCATTCAAAGGTGAATTTTATAAAAAAAGTTTTGTCAAGATAAAGCAGAGAGACTTTTACAAAAGTTTCTCTACAGGGAGAATAAGAGATCCTCCTTGTAAGAGAAACTTTTATATTGTCAAACAGGATGTTCTATCTTCTGTTTTTGTATCTCTCCTTCAGTATGGACTTTTATTTTTAAGAAATAAACCCAGAATGTATTTATATTGATGTAGGAAATACTATATTCTATAATATGAATTGAGTTTTCCTTGAATATCAAAACTTGAAGTATATTATCCAGGTAATGCAACTCTTGTTAATCACATTTTATTAAATTTTGGTTCTCTCGCAGGTTTATGGAGAATATGTGAATGGATCAGTTAGTGATGAACACAGACAAAATGTTATCCGCAATTCTTGCCCTGGTGCTGGGGCTTGTGGTGGAATGTATACTGCTAATACCATGGCTTCTGCAATAGAAGCTATGGGAATGTCTCTCCCCTATAGGTAAGTTAAGTACACATATGAAAGTTCCCATGGTTGGCTTTTCTTGAATGTGGATTACCTCTATTATCTGTTTATGTAGCTCATCTACACCTGCTGAGGATCCACTAAAGTTGGATGAATGTCGTTTAGCTGGGAAATATCTTCTTGAGTTATTGAAGAAGGACGTGAAGCCACGAGATATTATCACTCGTAAATCACTACGTAACGCAATGGTTATGGTTATGGCACTTGGTGGGTCTACCAACGCTGTGTTGCATTTTATTGCTATTGCCAAGTAAGTGATGTTTGGTCGCAGAGATCCTGTTCATATACAATAGTTCTCAGAGGAAAGCTAATATAAGGATTTGGCAGGTCTGTCGGCATCGAATTGACACTAGATGATTTCCAGAAGGTCAGCAACGAGGTTCCTTTTCTTGCAGATCTTAAGCCTAGTGGAAAATATGTCATGGAAGATCTTCATAAGGTACACATTTGATGTTTAACTTTATTAATTGTGCCTTTCCCTTGCTTCTATTATTCATTTTTCCTGGTCATGTGCTTATGGTGTTTATGCTCTGCTATCATTCTTAGTCTTGAATTTTTTTATAGATTGGAGGCACTCCTGCCGTTATCCGCTATCTTCTTGAACAAGGCTTTCTAGATGGGGACTGCTTGACTGGTTTGGCTACTTCTCCATGTGTTAAAAATAGAAAATTCTGTTGCTAAAAATATACAAATTGCTAACATAGATATACCTCCTCTCCAGTCACTGGGAAGACACTAGCTGAAAATGCAGAACTTTTCCCTCCTTTGTCTAAAGGACAGGTGTGATCATATTCTGTTTAATTTTAGAGTGTTGCCATTGATTGACTGTCAATAAGTTCTCTTGACAGGCTACAATTTTTCTTTGATATGGACGCAGGACATAATAAGGCCAATAGAAAATCCCATCAAGAAGACAGCACACCTTCAAATACTATATGGGAATGTTGCACCACAGGGCTCTGTCGCTAAAATTACTGGAAAAGAGGGGCTGTACTTCTCTGGTGAACTTTCTTTCTCCCTTTTGTTGAAGTTCTAAAAAATATCTTTGCTCAAATTATAATTGTTCATACCACAACCTATTAATAACAAGGACCCTTTTACAGGCCCAGCATTTGTTTTTGAAGGAGAGGAGGCAATGATTGCAGCCATTTCAGAGGATCCTCAGAGTTTTAAGGTATTTCTTTCTATTTAACTCAACTCAAGGGGCTAGTGCTAGTGCTAGTGCTAATGAATGAATGATCAAGAACTGAACTTGTTATGAAAACTTTAATTAGCTCCTGAACCTATAAGAAAGAGAGGTCTAGTGCACGAGGTTCCCACTTAGTGAAGTCTGGGGAGTGTAGATGTACGCAACCTTATCCCCACAAACGGAGAGGCTGTTTTCATGATTTGAACCAATGACCTTATGGTCACTAAGCAACTTTATTGTTGCGCCAAGATCGCCCTCTAAATAGCTTCCGACCTATATTAAATTAATTTTTTTAGATCTAACTTGGATAATCAAAATCATAATGACACTGGATGGAAGCTCAAAAGGAATGAGAAAGGAGTTGGCTATTTTTGTAACGAAGTGCCTAGAAACTGGTGGGTAGAAACTATGGTATTAAGAAGGACAATTTCAAAATGCCTTGAGATAATATTTTTCAGTTCAGTTTTATCTTGTTTTTCACATAGCAGGTCCTTAATCTATATATCAATGCTACCCAAAATAACTCAAAAAAACCTTCTAAAATTAATTCATGTTCCTACAGAAGCCACATAAAATTATCCAATATCAGTATAATTTGACCATGCAAGGCACATGTTTGAACCTTTTTTCAATTGAAATTGTAGAATAATATTGCTAGAGTTCAATTTGGTTGGATATAAATTCGAATTTGCTATTTATTATAATCAAGTAAATTCAATCACTCTGGTTTCATGTGCTTGTGTCAAGTTATTGCATAAATTTTAGCTGTTGGTGTTTCAGTAGTCTGTTTGCAAATATTCTTTTGATTCTGGTGCTTGTTGCACCTAATGTTTTCTTTGGAGCTATATTCATTCTGAATTTGGTTTCAATTGCTACCCTTTCACAGTACTGTCACTGTACTGGGTTCAGTTTTTCATGGATATAATTATAACCATACTCATTGGAGCTAAAGTGAAAACCTTATCTAATATCTTCCATATGATATTTCACCTTTCAGGGGAAAGTGGTTGTAATCAGGGGAGAGGGACCTAAGGGTGGTCCGGGCATGCCTGAGATGTTAACACCAACTAGTGCAATAATGGGTGCAGGTCTTGGAAAGGTAGTATCACCTAGTTTATTCTGTTAGTTTGTAATACCGTTCTGCCCAATTTGACTATTAATTTGGTTTGAATTGCTACCCTTTCACAGTACTGTCACTGTACCAGGTTTAGTTTGTGATATGATCTCAGTAAACATAAATGGTTACATGTTTTTATATTATTGTAACTGGAATACCCTTTTTTAACCATTTCAATCTGCGATACTGCAGGATGTTGCTCTATTGACTGATGGAAGATTTTCGGGAGGTTCACACGGGTTTGTGGTTGGTCACATATGCCCTGAAGCCCAGGTGACTATGCTACAATAAACTAATAAAATTCAGATGCATCCTATGTGAAGTGTATGATAATTGGTCAAATGAATTTTGGGTAGTCAATTCCTGTCTTTAATTGATACAATGTAACATCTCCATACCCGGTGTGTTTGTGTTTTTCCCTTTTCAAAATTAATTACAATGTAAATTTTTATTTCATCTCATGAGTTACAATTATTTTCTATGTTCTAAGAAAGATCTGGTTTGGTTTTTATCTGATAACCTGGAGTGGCCAAAATGGTGGCTTGCTTTTGAAATTCATAGCAATAGAGTTAGCGTGCGAACATACTATAAGTTAACACATAACACTGAAGTGAGAAAGAAATATGCCTCACCAATGCCATCATTAAATGGTATGGTGGACACTATTTTTTTAAAGGGATTTTAATGATGTCTTGTCTACTTTTAGAATTGTTACCATGCGTTTCTAAAATCATTCAGATATACAATTGTGATCTGTATGTATGTGAGATTGGAAACATTTCAATTGAATGCTGTGTGAAAATTATTTTGGTATTAAAAAATATTTTGCAAATTCACTTGAAGGCAATTTCTAATGCTCAAGCTATTTGTAGTAGGCGTTAGGATAACATTCCAAGTTGTTACTGCTGAGGATAATGCACTGATGCTCAATTGGTAATTGGAGTTACGTGCTACTTTACCCCTCTTACTAGAAAAGAAGATTACCTTATGGAGAAGCTAAGCTTAGAGCTAAGAAATTAAAAGATGTCTGCAATATAATTGCGTTTATGCTTTAACATGATGAATAGTTGATGACTTGGCATGCTTTTATTTTGTTTCTTCTGGGAAATGTTGATGTATTTTGTCTGTTAAGATAACCAAGGTCTGAAACAGTTTCTTGTAGCAGACGAATAATATGTTGAATGGCTTCATTGATGTTACAGGAAGGTGGTCCAATTGGATTGATTCAAAATGGAGATGTTATCAACATTGACTGTGAGAAGAGGAGAATTGATGTTTTGTTGACAGATGAGGAGTTGGAAGCACGCAGGAAGAGATGGTCTGCTCCTCCATACAAAGCTACCCGAGGAGTTTTGTACAAGGTACATAACCTAAAGCTTCTTGTGGGCAAAAATAGAGAGCACATATAATGTTTTTCGAACTGTCTGTTACTTTTTGTTCCTTATATATAATAAAGGGCGGCATAGTGCACTAGGCTCCCACTTAGTGGGGTTTGGGGAGTGTAGCCTTCCCCCAACAAGCGGAGAGGCTGTTTTCAGGATTTGTTCCTTATGTAGTTCAAAGAATACTGCCTTAGTTCTCCAAGTTGTGAGAGGGTTCATTCTCATCTCTCTAGGGTTTGTTTACCAATTGGTTATTGGAGGGCAATCGAGGGAAGGAAAGACTTTAGAGCCATGAAATACATTTCGGAGATGACTCTCAAGCCCTCCCTTTCCCTCCCCCTTAAAAATAAACTCGCAAACAGACCCCATAGATTATACATTCATAACATATTCAGAGAAATTTTAATGATGTTTTGATGGAAAGGACAACATGGCATTTTTAGCTGATTTAAGTTGGTATATCTACGCAGTTGTCAAACTTATAAAACTTGCAACAAATCTAAGGAATCCTGGAATGATAAATGTGGCTGAACAACTCTAGGTCCTGGGGTCATAAAACACAACAACAATCAGCCTTAATTACCGAGTCGGCTATGTCGACCAAACGACGAGTATACTTGTATTTTAACGAAATAAATAAGATACCCACAACTGCACCTTTGTTGATAACGAAATCTGATCTACAAAATTGTTGGTAATAATTTTTTCCTGTGTCTTGAAGCTTATATCTTGTTTTTCTGCATGCAGTATATTAAAAATGTGAAATCAGCTTCTAGCGGATGTGTAACAGACGAATAGAGGTGACAAGTTTTGGGTGGCTTGCAGAGCAAAAACTGATTATATCCCTTAGTGCCTTTTTAATGAGGTATTACCATTTCGGCTTAAAAGGCACATGTCTACGTAGCTCAATGTATTACTTGATTTATCCTTATTTTTTGCTATATTATTCGAGACTTCATTTTCTCTTGGAATAGTATTTTTTGTTTGACCTTATTAGATGTTACTTCAGTTAGTGAAGAAATGATGTATTGATGTTTGGTAAAATTTCAATGATGGAAGGCCAGAGGTTGAATATAAAGCATCAAATGTAATAAGAATTCATTAATTTTGTATTTGGATATATTGTTCTTTGAGAAAAAATGTATGCATTGTCATTATATGAGTTTGATACACTATCACATATTTAATATCATTGATTCTTCAACAAAAAGTAATCCAATGGTGAATGATGTAATGAGTGTATATAAATCTTTACACTGACAGTGCATAGATATTACATTCTTGTATTTTTCCAAGCTAATTGTAATTTCTCTTCGACTGCCTATAGCACTTGAAAATGGGGATTTCTGAGTTTTTAGTACTAATGTGTTTATGGTCTTTGTGGCTATGGTGGTGAAAGTCTTAGCAATATTCTCACGTGATGCTTAGTCAAAATGACAAATTTTCAAGCACAGCGGTCAATACTACCCTTTTTTTGCACTTTCCTTCATTAATAAAGCATGATTTGATAGTATATTTCATTAATTGAAACAGAGAACTGTGGAATGAGAAAAGGAAAGAATCACCAGATAAATGAATGAGTATAGTGGGAAGGGTACTAGGAGTTAGATTGAGTCATGGTCGCATTGACTAACTCAGATCCATCCTTACAGAAAGATTGGAGAGAAGACACAGGTTTCTTAAGAACTTGAAAATATTTGGTGCATTGCACAAATATTAGAATAAGATTGAGTCTCATACACTTTATTATATAAGTACATCCCTTATCAAAGATAAAAGGATAATAACAAAAAAATTAGTTGAAAATTAATACTAAATGAAATAAATTATATCTTACATAAGCTAATGCTATGTATATGATTAGATTTTCAACTTTTCTTTACTAGTACTATATCGTTTTATTTAATATCAATTCACATTGCATCTATAAGTAACTTGATACCCTTCATGATATCTTCAAGCTGAAATGACTGAACTCAACATACATAGTTCACAATGTACACTAATTCTAGCCTCAATTTTTTCTTCCACCTCCTTTCTTTCCTCCATTTATCAGTTTCATCCTTCCTCTCTGCATCAAATAGTTTCTCCAAGTCCGGTTTCATCACCCTTCCTGTTCACACAGATCCATTGACCCACCAATACTACACCTCAATTGGTATAGGAACACCTATAAAAAACTTCAATCTAGTATTGATCTTTCAGGAAAATCCCTTTGGTATGACTGACAGTAACTACACTTCATCATCCTGTCCATTGTGACTAAATTTTTTGAAAACGTAGCTCATCCAGTTGTGCAGCAAGCACAGGAAAGAAGGAAGATGGTCAAGCTGTGTGATGTAGTGTAGTCATAGGAATATATTGGATGTATTTATATATAAACAGCTCAACAAACTCTAACTACTAACCAATATTATGAAACTCGAGCTAAACATTAAACTAGAATAGTTCTTGTATTAATTTAGTCGGTTTAAATAGTTAAATTATTCGATTGAACTTGATAATTCCATATCTGATTAATAATTATGTATAATTATATTAAAGTAATAATATTTTTCTATCTTTTTTGGACCAAAGTATATTTGAATAATGTTCCATTTTTTTAATTTTAAGTTAATTGTCCATTTCACTTTCCGAGTTATTCCAATTTAACTAAATTTAATATGGTTGGAACGGAATTTATCCGATTCAAAGTGGTTCATCTCCTCATTCAATTAAGATTAAAACTACCATCATTTTTAAGTTCGATCAGCAATCGGAATGGTCGGACTATCCTATCTGGTCCTCACAACATTATTATAAGTGACTTCTATTATTTACAAATACATATATTGCTAAGACTATACCTCATCACACAATAGTTTTCTTTGGTGAAAATATTTGTCACTTGCAATATAAAGCAGTTAATTTGACACAGCCAAATCTCAACTGTGATATACATAAACAAAGCAGACATCTAGATAGCGATCTGAACATGTGGTTGGAGATTGTATGTTCTAAATGGTGTTTCATTTTATGTCACAAGCCAATCAGAGGATTCAACTTTTTTACTTTTTGTTTTTAAAATTTTTATTTTATCCACGTGATAATATATTATTGGCTTGAGATAGGGAAAGAGACACCGTTGGAAACAAGTAATCTATCCATGAACTTGTATGCTCAATTTGAGTGATACATTTTCTCGAGATTCTCGAACTGGCATTTTTATCTAATAAATTATCTCTCTATAAAACATTAATATTTACTCATTATTTAGCTACGAGAATAATACCCGTAGAGCCTTATAGCTGCTTTTTATTTTGATCATTTCCATACAATTCTACACAATTATCTCATATACCCCTAGAATCATCTTGCCGAATCAACTTTAACAATTACAAAAGTTCATCTGTTACATACAAAGAATAATATATATATTTTTAGGCTAAGAGAAAATAAGAAATTTTCATCATGAAAAGCTGCAGTTCAAATTCATAGAAGAATATATTTTGGGGTTTGCAACTTGGCAAAGATCAGTGTATATTATATTAACCAAATTGCTCCTGCAACACTGGAACTGCAATAGGATAATATATTTCAATTCCATATATATCAAAAATATACACAACATGCGATTACAATAAAGCCAAAATTGATGAAACAAATATATCCCAACCCGCCAATGTTTGATTGTATATCGGTTGCAACATGCAACTAAGTTGAGAGTGATGAAGATCATGGCAAGGCATGCATGAAGGGAAGGAATTAAGGAACAGATAAAAATGCATGGGAATGATGAGAAAATAACAATCACACTGTTTTTAATTCACGAGGGCACGTAATTGAAGCAAGATCATAAACGTGAGACGCTTAATGTTTTATAAGCAAGAGAGGGAGACAGAGAAAATGCATGTGTAAATGTATCTATGAGTAAACTACGTTAAGGAATACTTCACGAGAAAGCAACCTATAGCATTTATTATGAACCTTGATAGATAGGGTTAGAGATAGGCTCATTTCGGTTAACGGAGAGAGAAATGCTATGAAAAAGTTAAAGAAAAGCAATATACATTGATACTCCTCTCCATTAATGGAAGGTTGTTTACTTTTTATATTGAAAAAAGATGTATGTATCAGTAGTGTATAAGTTTTATATATTATTATATATCATTTATTATTCATATTTAATTATCATTGTACCTTAAAAAGAAATCAAAATAAATGATAACTGATATAATAACTATGTATAAATTTTTACACTGACAATAACAATGCATAAATATTAGATTATTTTATATTCCCTCTCGACCACATTTATCTTTCATATAATCTAAGATGAAAACATCCACATATGAATATCATCCTGTTTAATAGGGGATGAAGATTGTGATACATGGCATAAATAAACATTTAATATTAATAATTTTAAATTATTTTTTCTTATATTGTAGTATTAGACTCTCAAATACTTTAGAGATCTGAACTCACAAAATATGGCTTGGGCTACCTCTTCTTACAATATTCTTTTAAATACATAAACTTAAACCAAATTCTTATTTTAGGAGAAACAAACTTGTATGCATTATCTGAATCAACCTTCCATGGTGACTCTTGTTTTATTTACTTTGCTATAAATAGAGAAGACTTTAATTTGTGTGAGAGAGCAAGCTAACAAAAAGATAGAGGATAGAGAAAGTCTCAACCATAGTTATCTTGAACCAAATCCAAACCATGTCTCACATAGCTGTGGAGAGGAATAGGAGAAGACAGATGAATGAACATCTCAAAGTTTTAAGATCCTTGACCCCATGTTTCTATATTAAAAGAGTACCATCCTCCAAATTACTCATCTTCTCTTCTTTCTTACTTGTAGCTTTCCTTCAAAATTCTAACTTATTTCAATAAGCTTGTTAGATAATTGAAATAACTAACATAATTTATAGAAGATTCAATTTAAGCGATTATAACATAAGTTCTCATGTGATAAACATTTATTCAATGAACATTCACTTAAACTATTGATCAAAACACACCCTTTATGTGTTTAAGTGTCTTATCAATTCTAACTTTGACTTTTATTTGATTTTAGGGAGATCAAGCTTCTATCATTGGAGGAGTGATAGAATTCATCAAGGAGTTACACCAAGTTCATCAAGCTTTGGAGTCTCAGAAAAGAAGAAAGAGTCTAAGCCCTAGTCCCGGTCCGAGTCCAAAAACACTGCAATCAACAGTTATTCAACTTGATAACTCCTCCAGAATTGAGACTGATCAATCTTTTAAGGAGCTAGGAGCAAGTTGCAACTCTTCAACCGCTGATGTAGAGGTGAAAATTTCGGGTTCAAATGTGATTCTGAAAGTGATTTCACACAGAATTCCGGGTCAAGTTGCAAAGATTATAGGTGTTTTGGAAGGTCTTTCATTTGAAGTCCTTCATCTGAATATCAGTAGCATGGAGGATACTGTCCTATACCACTTTGTTGTTAAGGTAAATGGCATAATTGTTCTTGTAATAATCACTTTATAGATTAATTAATTGCTTTTAAACTTAAATGCTTCTGGCTTTTATTTGATTAGTATACAGTTAATATAACATATATAGGAATATTCAATGAAGGTAAGGTGACATTCTCAAATCTTGTGATTTTATCATTCTCATAGTAGTTATAGAATAAGCAGCCTAGTGCAATTAGGGTTTCAAGCTAGCAATTATCATACTAGGAAATGGTTTACTAAATCACTTTCAATATCAAAAGCACACATACAAAGTGAAACGATATTTACTAAAATCAATAGATTGATGTTCACTTGCTCCTCTTGATTTTGATCTACACAATCTATGAGATTTTATACCCTTTTTCAAATGAGACACATCATTCATATTCTAACTTTTAGTGCATGATTTGTAACAAATATTTTTCTAACCTTGTTTTGTTTATGATTGATTCATGTTTCGGTGGTTTTTCCCTATTTGAAAGAGTTGTTCACTTGTTCTCAATACATCTTTAATTAAAAGAAATATATATTTTTTCTTGATGAAAAAATCTAAGCACATAAATATTCCTTACACTGTCATTATTCAATAGAGTGGCATTCTCTTTGTTTTGTATTTGGCTTCAGCAATATTTTGCTTTAGTTCTTCATTATTAGGACCCTTTATCTTGATGTTTTTACTACAACAGATAGGGCTGGAATGTCAACTAAGTCTAGAGGAACTTGCCATGGAAGTACAACAAAGTTTCAGCTCTGAAGCAATTACTGTGCTGTGAAGATGAAGTATTGCATAAGAGACTTAATTTCCAATAGCTTGTGAATAAAATATGAGCATGTGAAAGACATGCACAAAAACCATTTCTAGATAAACTATAAACTAGGGCTATTATATCATAACTGTTGTCAGAAACTTCATGACAATGGGAAATATCATGTTTCTTGATATATGGTAATATACATGCATCTTGTTTGTGGATTTATATCTTTCTATTTATAGATTTCAAACTAATCATTTATAACCAATACGATATTTATAGTAGTATAAGACTTTCAGATAGATCAAATGGTTAAAAATTTGATTCGTATGAACGATATTTGTTGGAGGGATAGTTACACATCTCAAAAGATATAATTGGTTATATAAAAAGCCAATTATTATACAAATAGAACATCTTTTTCTCCAGATTAAACCTTCACTTTCGAAAACATTGGTCCTTATAGGATCAAAACTTACTTACTCTGACTGGTTGATAGATCCATTGGAATATATAAGCGTTGGTAGAATTTGTATAACTTCTATAGTTGTATTTGTTGACTAGTAGTAAATTTCTCTACTCGTTGAGCCTTCAATTTATTATTGGGAATTGAGAAACATGAATTTAATTGGTGGCACAAGATTTTGAAGCAGAACCGATATCAATATTATCTTTGTACTAAATGGATTGTTTACTCTTTTATTTATTTATTCCAAACCTTTTTGGATTCAAATTAACATTTGACCTAGAACAAGAAAATACAAGCCATGCTACAAAAACACATATTCTCATTACAACTTCAACATGTAATTTTCGTCAAAAAATATATTTCTATTTAACTATCATTCTCAAATTTTAACTATTACTCTCAAAGTTCAAAATAATGTTTATTATTTATTTATCAATTATATATATTACCCTTATTATTGTGGAGGGAGGAAATTATAGTAGAGTAAAGTACATGATGAGAAGGATACAATAGAAAAATTAATAACAAATATTTTAAAAACTATAAAAATTCTGATTTTTTATACATGTAAACATACATATAAATCAATATTGAGAGCATATTTTGTACATGTTGGCCCAAACTTTGTCGTGAGCATCTAATTTTAAGAATTAAACGCTACATAGTAGAAACGGGTCTGTATTGCTATTTCAACCAAAGCCCATTTTGATTGAAACTATTGATTTCTCTCTCTATATATATAATTATTTCATTTGATCATTAATCGATGGATGAGAAATTTTGGAGTTTTAATTTCAGTTTTGATAAAATTAAAATTTATAACTATTTTGACCTGTGAATTACTTCGGAATGTAGGAGGAAGAGGGTAATATAATATTTCTTAGTTGCATCATTGATAATACTTCTTTGTTAAGAATGAAACAGACAAAAAGTAGTTCACGCATCTACCTAAGTGTACTATTGTTTCAAAGAATATTTCGGCATTTTAAAATCTCAGTCACTTTATGACTATTGGGTTCTCATAATGTGAGTTGTGATATCCTTATGACTATTTCTTTCCTTTCTTTAACTTAATTTATACTTGTGTTTTTTCTTTTTGTAATTCATTTTCTCTTCTTATCTGTTTATGCACTTGCACCTAATGCTATATTCGGGAGTCTTGTTTTAAAAGTAAAGAGAAAAATGACTTTGGAATGAAAGATTTTAGAGGTTTTTGAAAACACTTAAAACCCTCTACATTGCATGTATATTTTCATGTTTCTCTCGATTTGAGTTTTTTCTAGAAATAAATATATTAGAGTATCTAAACACCCTTACTAAAATTTTGTAATTATACTCTTGTATATTTTATATTGTTAATTAGATTTTTAAAGGAATATTTGACAATATTTTTGTATTTTAACTCTTCATTATTATTTCATCTAAATTTCTTACTCTCAAACAAAAATAGAAATTTAACTCGATTTGACTTCATTTCTCCTTCTCTTTCTCCCCTTCCATGCTCCTTGTCCTTGATTTCTCTCTTTTCCTCCCTCTCACAATTAGTATTGGCAATTATGGCCGCCCTCCACATGCTCATACAATGCCCACCAAAATTAGGGCAGACATGCCAGTTTTTAAATTAAGCCTAAAATATCATGTCTTGCCCACCCTAAACATGGGTAGGGCGGACTTGCGAGTCGCCTTAAATTGAAAAAAAACTAAAAATGATATAGTACATGGAATACTAGAAGATATTATATATTGTCTCCTATTTTTATTTCACAGCTGAAAAATTGCAATATTCATGTTATCATACTTGAGATCACATGAATAGACAATATGATGGTGAGATTCAAAATACATAACATAACAATTTGTTTTGCATAAATCGGACATGTAGTTAATTGGTAAGATGTTATATTTTAGAAAATTGCTACATTGTATTTTTCATTGTTTTCCATGGGCCGCCCGTTTGAAATGTTTGTGGACGAAATGACATGTTGGGCAAACATTTTATGGTGAATGAACACATTTTTCATGCACTTACAGAACTGTACATGAGATTTTCACCTTATATGACTTCTCGCGAATAAAATCGTTCAAAAATAAATAGATTTAGATTTAACTGATAAAATAATAGGAAATACATACATATCTTTAATGAAGAATATGATAGAATAGCATAATTTTTGAGATTTTATAGAACCGATTGGTCTATTGAATTTTTGTATATCTTGTTTTAATATATAACTAAACATGTATTTTTATAGAGAATTCAAAATGTACGACCTAGCCCATAGACATAACCTAAATTGGTAATAATTCTCACAACTCTAACATAAACCTGAGAGTTATTGAGAACTTTGAAACAAAGACTACTGAATTTAGGATCCATTGTTGCGTTAAAATGTCTTAATTGTTGGCGTGTTTAGCAGCAATAATGGTATAATTAGTAGGCAGTACCTTCTATTGAATTTAAATATTAAGACAAGCACAAACACAAATCCCCACTCTCCGCAATTTATGGCTGCAGCAAAAAGACATGAAACAAATATTAGAATTATTTTTCCTTTTGTTTATTTATCCTCCACCTAACCCATTCGTAATATCATTATCATTTGAATATAAGAGTATAGCCCATTATTTAAGCAATTACAAGAGCATTAATTATTTATTTACATAAAGAAAATAACTACTTCCTCCATTTTTAATTGTCTATCTAGAGAGAAAAAAATGTTCACTTTTTGTGCTTTTTATAAAATTAAAGTAATATTAATTTTACTTTCTTTTTTTAAATTCTGCTCTAGATGGTTAACAAGGGAGATAATAAATGGAATATAAGGTCTTAAAATCTTATAGAAAGATAAAGGTTAAGTTAAAGAAATATTCATATAATTTCAATAGTATTAAACATATTAATTATGATTCTTAATTTATGTTTGATAATATTAGAAAATAATTAAAAAAGAATGAAACAACGAGAAATAGTTTTAGTGATGTAATACCTATCTAAATCTAAATTCATGCATCATATAATGTAAATCTTCAATCGTTGGGAGCAACATTTAATGGTTGGAGTAACCACCATTCTAATAAAGATTATTTCTTACCCATTAAATAAAAAATATTACTAGTTAACATACAAATTTTTTTTTAATAGAATAAGGGTGTATACTAACTACTATTGAAAAATCAAATAGATGTTAATTATTGAGAAAACCACCAAGTTGATGCTATCACAACCACAATTATGGACTTTTGCCACCACCCTAGTAGCCTACCACTAAAGGCAGTGACAATTTTATAAAAATAAGACTTAGCTAATTTTAACTCATTTGATCCACCATGCCGTTAGACAAAAATACTCATCTTATAACATTGAGATATTTAAGTCATTTTATTTGTTATCTTATTTTTATAATTAAGAGGAAAACCCTTAAAATATGCTAAATAAATTTTCCTCCTTATATGATTATGATTAGGGGTAGCAAGCAAAAAGCAAAAAAATTCTATTGGCATGATTAGACTTTCTTTATTGTTTATACATCTCAATTTACTTATTCTTTTAGAATTTTAAATTTTATCTCAATTTACTTATTCTTTTAGAATTTTAAATTTTATGATTCTCATATAATAAAATAAGAATATATAAATAAACACATAAATTTATGTTCTTGATGGTTCTTTAGAATATTTTGAGAATAATATGATGATCTTGTGAGGAATAAGAGAAAAGGTTTATGATTTGATGTATTGAGAACATGATTATTCCTAACTCATATTCATAGGTCCATTATTCTATATGGTCTAACCTAATTCAGTACTCACTCATTAAATAAATAATTATCATAATTATATTGATATTTGTGAATTGGATAGAGGTACATATTCAAGTTCCCATAAACAACTGGAATCCCAAATATTGATTAATTAAATGACCAACAACAGCACTATTAATACTTTTTTAACATACCAACCTCCACGACAATTTTAAGATTTTTTTCAAGCCATATTAGCAGCATATCTATTCTAGAAAAATTCATTACACTGGCTCTAGAACTTGAGCAACCTTGACCTATTTAGTTTTTTAAATAAATTATAAAAAATAAAAAATTAATAAAACCCTAATTTTGTTAGAATTAATAATATTTATGTACTACCGATATAAAAATTATACATAATTAATATATTGTATAACCATTTATTTATATATTTTTTAAAGATATATGTTATATTTACGATAGAGAGTGTACACTGATTGAACCAATAGTTAATGGCTCCCATGTGATTTACTGCTAAACCTCGCTCCTCGACCATCGTGCTTTGAACTTGGAATTTCTCACTTTGACTTCTATTATTCTTCTCTAATTTATACTTCACCTTTATAAGTTATTTTGCAAGTGTTAAATGTCGTAGTAAATTATTTTATATAAACTAGGGAAAGAATTGTTTTTAATAATTAATACTATTTTTATATTATACTATTTCCAATTCTTCTTTAATTTCTTCAATTATTTGTTCTCTCCACAACAATAATCATGGCAAGAGTATAATTGATAAAATAATAATAATTAATAATTTCTTCAAATTTGAAAATAATAATTAAATAAGAAGAAAAATATTCTTAAAACTAACACCTATAAAAACATGTGAGAGTACAGTACTAGTATATTATTAAAGAGAGTAAAATATATTTTTGCTAGAAGATAAATTATCTTTTATTCAACTATTACAATTATCATGTCATTTTTTACCAACTTTTACAAAAATATTTCTAAAAACCAAAAAAGTGGAACACATGTTATGATTCTAATGACTTGAGATGATAGTTTATCTTCTTATTCGTCTCATTATTAAATTATGAGTTGTGTTAATGAGTATTATAATAACATTGTTTAAGGAATAAGAGTACAAAAAAAAGAAAGTAACATTGAAAAATTAAGTTGAATACTTTTCGATATATGGAAAATAACATTTTTTAAGATTTTCTATTTCTTAAACAATATTCTTATGATACTGTTAACTTGTCTAATCATGATTATAGCTGTTACTTTGTCTTGTATCATTAACGTATCGACAAGAACAAGTACTCCACGTTTGATATTTTTGTGTGTGGAAGAACTGTGAAGTACTTGTCACCTCGTGAAGTATATGTTGTTATAAATTTACAATATTGTAGAAAACGTGAAGTACATGTGAGGTTCATGTTATTATGTTATGGTTATATTAAAAGCTACTAATTATTCATCATCATGGACACAAATGTGGTTTGTTCATGTTGTTGCAGCGCGGGAAGCGATCGTTGTGTAGCATTAGTTACAAACAATCAAATAAAGACATAAAATAAATAAAAGAGAAGAAACAAGAGAATTTGATCAATTGTGCCTACGTCCTCGGGAGTATTGAGCGGCTACCAATATATTACAATATATTATTAGAGAATAAGGATTACAAACTCTATAACACTTATGGACCCACCTACCCATGAGGTGTTTCTATTAGGTGTTTATATCTGGTGCACACTATAACAAGGGACCTGAGTCCAATATATAACATTGATTACTCTACTCTATTCCAATACTAAACAATATGGGACTAATAAAATAACATATTTCAAGCATTACTAACCGTTCATATCGATCCTATGTTCTCCAATGTTTTTGTTTCTAGGTCCAAAACCAATCAAATCAAATGTTATAAAAAATTAATTTTTGTGTTTATGATTTTTCAATTTAAATATGTATTAACTTTTAATTGGATTAACACTGAAACATAAAAAGTAAGACATATTTTCCATTCGTTTATACCCCTTTAAGCCAGAAGTATCTTTGACTCTTCTGTAATCCACCAACCAACAAAATTCTGCATTTGAATTTTATTTTGTTTCAATGAGAAATGCTCACTAGTTGGGGAATATAAGATGATAGTTTGCGGAGGAAAATCAATGGTGTTTGTCTAATGATATAAGATTTTATTAGATTTTTTAAATAATTAAAAAATCAATGGTTCAATTTCTGTGAGCAACACTTATTGAGAGAGACAATCATACATCTGAAAGAGATTAATTCCTTATTCAAATGGGTAAAAAAATACTTTTGATAATACCTAAAAAAAGATGGGTAAGTGTACTTACATTTCCAATACTTATTTATCCTTATATGCTAGTCATTGTGCCCTAAGATAATCTCGTGATTATGTCTTCCATGCGTTGCCTAAATTCAAACTTGTAATTATGACTTGTACATTATCTCCATTAAGTGGTGCTTTCGTCCCATAGCACTTTTACTTTCCTTTTTAACTAAGCAACACTTCTTATCTTCATTGATTTTTAGCAATGTCATCAAACTTAGTCCAACATGAACTTTTATATCATATTTAATCTGTTAAATTGTTAGGTCTCAATAAATTACATCATATATAATTAATAATTATATATAAATGTGTAATTATATCATTAATAATTAAATATAATTATATTGGAATTGAAGCAAAGTATAACATTTGAATGATTTTTCTCCTTTTAAATTTTTTTAAGTAAATTGTTTAGTTTTCTTTATAGTTTATTTCAAATTAACTGAATTAATTAGATCAGACCAAGATTTTCATTGTTTAAAGTATTTAAGACTGCAAACTATAGTCGTTTTCCTGTCTGGTCAACGGTTTCACCTTCGGTCTAGTTCTCATATTATTGGTTTTTAGGTTTATTTAAGATTATGGTACTGAAAGTGCAACCTGTTTTGATGTTAGATCCATAAGATTTTTTTAATTGACTAATTCATTAATGTTAAAATTTTGGGTTTGCCCTCTTGTCGTTATAGAAATTTCGTTAAGTGTTAATGTGGCAAACAAAACATTGCAATGATATTGTCAATCGTCTAAAATGATACGAATTGTATTAAAACTGCCAATGAATGAACATGACCAGGATAAAGCTCTCATACAACTTGATCGAGCCAAAGTGCAAATTGACCGAGTCAAATTCAAAACTCACCGAGCAACACCACCACATGACCGAGGAAAAATCAACCTTGACCGAAGAATTATGGTTCGTGATCGAAGGAATGAGAAATTCATGCAAGACACTGCATCGCCATCAACGCATCAATCTGAGGCACTGTACAACACTCTGACCGTGGCACATAGATTCTGACTGAGATGCCAAGGCCTGACGCACCAAGTCTGATCGAGTTCTCCTAGCCTAGGCGCATGAACTCTTACCGAGGCTTCGTAAGGCGTGGCGCACCAAATCTGACCGAGGCTCCCTGGCCTCAGCGCATCCAACATGGTGCAACACATCTAGCATGGGCGCTAGTTCTGCTGGGCACACCAGTTCTGATCGAGGGCCTCTTGGCCATGGCGTATAAGTTTTTGTCATATGAGCATTTTTTGTCTTGAGGCATTTCTTATAGGCTTTTATTCTTCCTTTTGATTCTAGATGCTTCTTAGAAGAAGTTTGTTATAAGTTGTTAGTAGTTGTTTTTGGCTTGTAGAGTAGTTGAGTGTTAGTTGCTTGTTTCTTAAATAACTAACCAACTCTTTTCCTTTTGTATAAATAGAAGTGCTTAGTCATTTTTCTAATCAATAAAAATAAAAATAATGAGGTCATTCATTCAAAAAAGCAATAAGTTGACAATACATGATTTTGGTCCATGAAAGTTCATGCTATTTACTTTAGTTAAGTTGTTTTTAACTTGACCTGTTACTTTGTTTTTGTTATGGTCTTCAAAATTAGGGAATTGTTGTGAAGTATAAATGTGTGCATACTTCCAACTAAACACCCAAACACTAAAATTAAAATGGCATAGGGCTAAAAGAAAACATGCTGAATTTTCAAGAACCAAAACCAGGTAACAGCAACTCACATTACTTTAAAAATGTAACAAGACTCACATTGTATTCCATTAGCCACTTCAATTAAGGAAGATTTCCTAACAATATTGGTCAAAACTTTTCAACATTTAAAGACTAGCCACTCTTAAAAAACTTATATAGAGATAAAACCAAGATACACTGGAGCCTTAATAAGTTTTTTTTTATGTAGAATACAACATAAACACATGTTGGAGAAGAATTAATATTCATAGTATACATAAGATCACTCTTCTAACAATAATAATTTTATATACATGACTCAAATTGAAGATATTATTAAAAAAACATATATGTATCACATAAATCAGTCATTCATTAAGTATATCATTCACCATTTATTCATATTATTTTTTTGAAAAGTCAATGATAATTAAAAGTGAACAATAGATAATAAAATGATTGTGTATGAAACTTTATACTAACAGTATATACATTTTTTTCTCTATTAGTTAATTATATAGCTGTCACTAATGAAAGAACTTTTATCGGTTGATTATTTATCGCTAATTTGACAAAGGTGCTTTGGTTATTTGTAGTGCATTATTTAATTATACTTATTAAGTTGAGTGGATATTATTAACCTAACCTGTAAGGGGTGGGGTTTCAGAAGTCAGAACCAACGTGGTTTCAGAACAGAATGGTCCACGTGAATGTCTAGGGTGTGGGGTTTCAATGTGGTCAAAACAAAGGGTCCCATAAAAGCAAGAAAAGGTCCAAAATTAAAACTGCACAAAACATGAGATGAGCAACCGCTGCTCCATCTTCCATCATTAACTTGTTTGTCCCTGGATATATAACATATATTTCTATCTCAAAAAGTGTGTCATTCAATATATTACAATATGTGATTGATAAGAAAAATATTTAATAATTAAAATCTTAATTTAAATATTTTTTCAATCAATCATAATTCATAATATATCTAAGTGACTTACTTTATGAGTAGAAATGTGCTCTACATGGACACGCACCTTAACTTTTTTTTGTTGCCTTTCTCCCTCAATTTTCTGCCCAATTTTGGTTTGGAAGTAAATTTCAAAATAAAAAGGCTTCTAAAGTAGACAAATTTGGTTGACTACTTTAACAAAAAATTTACAGAGGAAAACGGGAAAGTATGGCTTAGTTGTTAAGATTTTGAATTATAGTGTATATAAAATATAAATATTTATACATAATCAGTACATTATTTATTTATACACAGGCAGTACATAAATCGTGAATAATGTATTAACGATACATTTTTTTTTTCTGTTTGAATTACTATTACAAGCGCAAAAGGAGCAAAAATAGAGCGAGATATACAACGTAAGGTAACTAAAGGCCGTTGAACAACGTTGTCAGTGATTGATTTTTATGGTGTTAGAAAAAGAAGAAACCAAGAGAAACGACGAAGACACGCAATTTGTTGTTAGGTTTATGTAACTCTGCGCCCATTGCCTTGCATATATCCAAACACTGCCTCACTGCTCCTCTTATGTCCTATACACTCATCCCTATCATGTGAGTTCCTAGTCTTCATTTTTTTATGTTTATGGTTATAGATACAATTGAGGAGTGTAAAACTTAAATACAATTTAAAAGTGCAACTAAAATATTTGTAGTCAAATTCATATGTTTACATAATTAATTTTTCGCCATAAATTTGATTTGATTGCTATAAGTGAAGAAAAAATATGAAATTATTAGGACAACAATTACTAAAGAAAGTATTATACAAGAAAGAGTATGGAGAAATGAAATTTCATTCTATTTCCAGACAAAAACTGTTAAGAGAGAGAGAGTAGTACATTCAATATTTGTTAATTTGGAAAAAAGTAAGAGTGATTATTAAATTAAATAAGAAAATTTATTTAAATAAATAAGGATAGATTAATGAAAAATATATATGAATTATCATCGTTTATGAAACTTAAAATCAAATAGGATAAAAAGAATCAAAATATCAAGTGTTTTGGTTAGGGATGACAACTAGCTCAAATAATTATGAGTAGTGTTTTCCCATTCCTAAACCCGTACTATTGGTGATTATCCATGTATGTAGCGAATATTAATGGGCACCGAATAAGATTTTAATTTTCATTATATATTTTAATAACAAATATATAAAATTAATTATTACATGAATAATAAGATATTTATATGATTATGATCAAATTACTGCAATTTATTATAAAATAATAATAAAGTAAATAAAATATAATCTTAAAATAATAATAAGAAAGTAGAATATATATAAAAATTTAGTTAAAAAATAAATTTATATATATGTGGGTACTAATGGGAAGAGTATCATAAAACTCGTTTTCACCACATTGTTTGTAAAGAATACGAGCAAATTATCATATTTTTGTCTGTTAACTCATTATTCGATCTGTTCACCTGCTTTATTAGCGGATATTTTAAGTAGGCTTGTGGGTCGTCCACAAGCATTATGTATCCCAATTTTTGTAGGTCAAACTCCATTCACCAATTTCACATCACCTTACTCCTACTGTTAGACACTCATGGTGACACATTCCATTCCATATTTCAATTCTAACTTCAATGTTTGAAGGTTCAATACTCATCTCAATTCTCAATGACATTGAATTAAGTATTAATATTAAATATTGATGTTAAAATTATATAAGTTAGTATTGAATATTGATGTTAAAATTATAATTTGTGATTCATAATGAGAGTGCATTACTTTTTAGTATTGATAAGGTAATATTAGTATTAGATAAGTTAGTATTGAACCACAAATTAATTTATGTGTAAATAGGAAAATGTGTGCAGGCTGCTCATTTGTCCGTTTTAAAATGGGCAAAACATATGATTTTGTCCGTTAAGCTTTTGTGAGCATGTCCAGGCCAACATAAGTTTTACGGGCATAATACAGACACCTGCATAATGGGATGAACGACTCATTCTACTATATCTACTTATATATATCCAATATGGTTATATTATTCTAATATTTTATGTACTATATGTACATTTATTATTCATATATATATTATTTTATTGAATAATCACTTATGAGTAAATTGAATTATGCGGTGATTGTGCAAAAAAAACTATATATATGATGCAAATTAAAATAAAATATATAAACAAATTTATTAATAGATAAAATGTATAAAAAGTGTAAATCAGCGTAATTAAAATAATAATAATATAGAAAAATAAGTAGTACGAAAAAAAATACTCCGCATTAAATGATGGATCAGGTAGCAGCACCCGTGCGAACCGTAGGTCGTACCACAAGTTGCGTAAGCACGCACACAGTGCCACACGCCCTGTCCACATTTTCTACAATCTAATGGGTCAAGCATGGTGCAACTTATCAGAGCCCTACATTTAGGGTACAAAAAAAATTGTGTTTTTCTTTCAAAAATATATTGCTCTTCATGCTTAAGAAATCTCAAAAGGGATTTTTTTTGTTGAGAAGTGATTATTTAGTAAGAGAGAATGTATGTACATATAGTGTATAAATTTTATACTTACAGTGTATTATTTACTATTCATGTTTAATCATCATTGACTCTTAAGAAAATATAAATGAATGAATGATGATTAATATATTAATTGTATATAAATCTTTATATTGAAAATATATAAATATTATATTTATTTACTAAATTAATAGATAATGTCATGTTTTAAATACAATCTTTCTATTTTGAGTTCTCATCATTATCAAAAAATGAAAGAAATAAAAGGTGGGACTCTAGTGCCACTTAAGGTGATGAGTTAAACAAAAGGTTTATCCACTCCTTGTTTGATTCATTCTTACATTCTCATAAGCACAATCAAGGTGTAAAAGAATCACCCACTCAACTATTAGCCAGTGCTTCATATCTACCATTCATTTTATTTTCATTGAATCCAATAAATATAATTTGATTTTCCTCTCTTAATCACGTTCAAAATTAAGTTTCATATCTCATGACCCACTTTTAGTGTAATTTAATTACTTGTACTATTTACGGATGTAATTTGAGATGAAAGGTTGAGGGTGGAACCATATCAATCAGATTAGACACTATTGTCCCTTTGGATTTAGATGTATTGATAGATGGACTTTGATGCATCATGATATCTATGAACTATGATGATCTTGAATGGAGTAAGAGTGGGCCCTCCAACCTTTTTTGTTGATACCTTTTGTCTTTGTGTGAATAGACTATGTGGTAAATGTCAATTTGTGAATGAGTTTTAAAAAAAAAATGAAATATTTGAGAGTTATAAAATATATTTGTAAAAGATTTTAAAATCTTATATTTCTTTTTCTCATTCTCTAAAACCTAACTTACAAAGTGATACTAAGAAAAATTAGTGTAAAAGCTAATAGCTATTAGGAAACAAAGAGTAGCTAGGTAATCTCTGTTTGGAGGAAAAAAACTTCTACCGCTGGCTAAAATGTTTTAATCTTGTTAATATTTCTTCAATTCTTTTTAATTTAACTCTAATGTGCATCATTTTAATCAAATTATATTTAAATGTAATATTGTTTATATTCAAATTTTTTTAAGTATATGAGAGTATACGTCTTAAATAACATAACCTCATTTCGTTTTACAATGTGTTTGTGAGTTCAATCTTGGAGAGAAAAAAGAAAATGCAAGATCTCAAGCCTTATACTTCTCTTTAATATCCTCCGAAAACTAACTCGCAAATAAACTCTAAGGCTATGTTTCATTTGGTTGAAAATGAGTGAAAGAAAAAAATCATTTTTCCATTGTTTGGTTTGACAAGGAAAAAGTGGAGGAGCGAAAAAAAGAAGTGGGACTCATGCTAAAAAATATCACCCCAAATGTGAGGGGAAAAAAGGAAGAAAAGAATAAATTTTATGCAAATGACTATAATGCCTTTCATTTTTATCCTCTATTTTTTCTTTCTTCTCTTCACTCATTTTCTCCTTCTTTCTCATAAAAATGATAAATTATTTTGTTTATGAATATTATATATTTTATGCATAAACAATTCAAATGATAATTTATGTTCATTCATATTATGTTAAATGTGTTTAATATTTCTTATTTATTTCATGATTTTCAAAATACATGCTCAAAGTTTATCACAATTGTTTTTAATAGATCAATTATATCTTCCTTAGATAGAATACATGATATAATAATTTTATCTCAAATTAAAATAATTGAAAGTGTAGAAAAAAGTTCAATAATTATGATAGAACATGTTAAAAATAAAGTAATAAAAACAACAATGTTGTAAATATGTTTAATTTTACACAAACTTTTTTCCTTCCTTTTACCTTCTACATAACCAAACTAGAGGAAAGAAAAATTATAACTGTTTTTCCTTCTTTTTTTCTTTTAAACCAAAAATTACTTCATTTTCGAGTTGTTTTCGTTCCTCCAACTTTTTTTCTTCTTTTTTCTTTCTTTCCATTTTCCTCTGTGAACTAAACAGAGTAGATAGAAAAAAATCTACACTAGCCTTTAAGAAGCATGTGACGAATTATCCCCAGCTAAACGTAACTCAGAAGAATGACATCAGATGAACAGGTTCAACAGTCAACTCAAATGAATATCCTACCGTTGCACCTACTGTCCCCATTTGCACCACTACAATTAACTGCAAAACATTGGTTTGTGGGTATGGAATTATTAAGTGAAATGAGATATAAATATAATATCTATATAATGAAAATATAAATATTTATACATAGTCAATAAATATTACTCATTTATATTTGAAAATGTAAAAAATATGATCAAATATAAATGATACATAATATACTGATTTACTGCAAATCTTTTACACTTTCAGTACAAGCATCTTATTTCATGGAATATATACACTGTTGTGAACATTGTTTTTTTAATAAATCAAATTCACTCCAGAGTCCTGACAAAGGAATTTGGTGTTTATCACAAAAATTGTGTAGTGATAGTGATAATGGTGGGCCACCTCACTTATCACAAGAGCCTATAAAAAAAACACTGTTTATGTTTAAGATGGGTCCAACCCTCAATTCCCAACTTCATTGTGCACCCCACCACACAAACATCCATGATTTCCTCACATTTATACAAGGGTCATTATGAAATTTTATAAGGTGGAAAAGCTATATTGAGCATTCTTTAATAATTTCAATATTTCAATGCGTGCCAGAAGAAATGATGAAGAAATATCTAAGATAAAGATTATGATTTGTGAAGAAAACTCTTCTAAGACTCTAATTGGGAGAAATGAGATATGAACATTTATTTTTGTTCACTTCTCATTCTCTACATTGTTTTCTTGATTTTCATTCCAAAATTTTATTCTTTTTTGCAACATATGAACATCTCACAATGGATGATAGCAAAAAACCCTTCTACTTAGGACCCCAGTTACATTTCATAATCCCCAAGAGAACATAAATATTATAAACTCTATAAATATTAAATACTCCCCTATAGTAAACTTAAAGTTCTCTAATATAACTTAAATAAACAGAACCACTAAAGAAAATTGAAAGTTCATACTAAAATTTAAACCATTTCCATTGTATAATGTTTGCAGAAAGGCCTTGAAAAAGCACAACCAAACCACCACCACCACCGCCGACACGGCCGAAACTATCGATTTTCCTTCACATGACATTGCAGCCTGAAGTATTCTCATCATTGAAATAATTGTATGATTCTGGTGGTGGAGGAGAAGGATAAGTGTAAGGTGGAGGATACATATAATTCATTGGAATAGGAGGCCTAGCATACATCAATTGTTGTTGATTCCCATTCCCCATTGCTCTTTGTTGGTTCATCATAGCAGCTATGTATTGTTGCTGTTGATCAGGGTTTCCAGGCATCATCATACCTGGACCAGCACCTTGAAAGTATCCACCACCACCGGCTACGCCGATACCACCCGGAGATGCACCTGCTGGGAGACCTTGGACAGCTGAGATGTTGCCCATCTGGTTCATTGGTATTGGCATGTTCATGTTACCCATGGGTCCCACATTAGCCCCATTCATGCCAGGATGATGCCCACCACCACCACCACCACCACCACCCATGTTGGGCATTCCGTTGTTCATAGGTTGAACAACAACTCCCTCTCCCATCATTCCATTTCCTTTTTTGCCCCCATTACCGTTGTTATTCGGATTGCCTCCGCCGCCAGTATGTCCATTTTTGCTGCTGTTTCCACCAGCATTCTTGCCACCACTCTTGTTTCCTCCACCCTGGGCCTGGGCCTGATTGTTACCGCTGCCACCGGCTCCACCTCCTTTCTTTCCTCCATTTCCATTTTTGCCATCATTATTTTGGGCAGGAACAGCTCCACCACCACCACCACCGCCGCCACCACCTTTCTTCCCATTTCCACCACCACCACCATTCGCTCCTTTCTGAGCATTCATTTGCTGAGGATGATTCCCGCTCATCATAGCGCCGCCACCATTCCCTGTACCTTTCTGAGCATTCATCATTTGTGGATTCATCATTTGAGGACTCATCATTTGTGGATTCATCTTTTGAGGATTCATCATTTGAGGATTCATCATACCATTCATCATCATCATTTGAGGACCATTACCCATGGGAGGTAACTTCATGTTTTTCGCTGGATGCTGCCCGGGATCATCCATCTCATCATCAAACTCATCATCAAAATCCTCGTCATCAAGATCGTCTAAATCGTCATCAGACAAGTCATCATCTTCCTCAGGCAAATCGAACTTCACATTCTTCATGTTTTGGTTCTGATTCATAGGCGGCATCTTCATGTCCTTGAATTGAGCCGGTAGCTTCAGATCTTGAAACCCTTTCATCTGTTGAAGCTGCTGCAGCTGCCGCAACTGCTGCTGCTGCTGAAGCTGCTGCTGCTGCTGAAGCTGCTGCTGCTGCTGAAGCTGTTGCAGTTGTTGTGGATTTGGTCCTTGTTGACCACCACCACCACCACCACCACCACCACCACCGCCACCACTACCGCCACCACCGCCACCACCCTTGGGCTGGTTATTTCCACCTTTCTGATTCTGACCCTTGTTATTTCCCCCACCACCTTTGCCATTATCAATTTGCATGTTTTTCATCTGATTCACAACCTGGTTCTGGTTGTTGTTGTTACCATTGTTATTGTTCCCTTTAGGAGCACCCCAAAGTTCTGCATATTTGCCTGATTTTGTAAGCTTCTTAATAAGAACTTCAGGATCCACATTCCCTGAAACAGTGACTTTGCCTTGTTCAGCATCTATCTCAGTGGTAAAAACCCCTGCAAAAAATGAACCACCCAGTAAATAAATCAATCAACAAATCAGCTAAAGATTCAAGATATGGTTTCATAAAAAATAGAAGATTCAAGATATGGATAGTGAGATAAGATTTTTTGTTTTGTTATCTAAAGATAATAGAAGAAAAAAACAAATCTTTGAAGAGTGGAAAATGTGAATCAAGAAGGGTAACATCACTTTTTTTGTTCTGTAGCAAAATAGTACAGTGAATAGAATAGATAGATGCATACCATCAATCTTCTGCAAGATTTTCTTCACCTTCTGCTTGCATCCGTCACAGTGTATGTTCACTTTAAGAGTACATTTCTGCATGCACAAGCAATCCCAAAACCAAAAGAGAAAAAAGTCTTAATTTTTTTAAGCAACATAATTTATTAAGATGATAAAACTTGCAAGTCATGAAGTAAAACCTTTGAAAAGAACAGTAGAAATGAGAAAACGGTAGATTTGATGAAAGTGAATAAAGATAGATGTGATAGAGTTTACCTGAATCTTCAAAAACTCTTCTTTACTCATTTTGAGTATAACCCAAATGGACCAAAATGTAGAAAGGTCTGTATAATAGATCTGAGAAAGAGAGATATGAAAACTAAGAGAGAGGGTTGTAACAATGTTTGGTATTTTGTTGTAAAGGTTATGGAAGTAAACACAGAAACAATGATAGAGGAGAAAAGAAAGTGTATTGAATATCTGAGTTGAGCAGAGTAAACGAGTGTGAAGAAAGAAAGGCTCAGACTTGGAGAGAGAGAAGTTTTTAAAGAAGGTGGGTAGTGATTAAAGTATCTGAAAGCTGTATTTGAGTGTGAAAGAAAGAGAGAGGAAGGGAAGAGGCATGACTCATAAGCAAGGAAAGGAAACAAAAACAACACAGAAACTAGAATACTGCAACTACTCTTCTAACTTTCTAAGCCATTCTTATTATTTATTAGACTTAGTTTCGTCCGGTGATGTAAAACTTCGTTGAATCTCAAATATTAAAAGTTTCATTTCTAGGAGTAATATTTATTAGAAGACACAACTATCAAGCTTGAAAGAGATTACTTCCTTACCAAAAAGGGAATAGATATTTTTGGTAATACCAAAAACCTCTGTTTATTTATAATTATAGAAGTAACTCCACGGACAAAGATATGTTGTCCACCATCATATAGATGTTTTTTTCTATTTTTGCTTCATTTTAATTGGGTCGGAATAGACTTGTAGATATCAGATATTTTGATCTTAACCCCAGCACTTTAACGTGGCCAGTTGGAGTGTCAAGCTTGGTTTAGAAACTGCCTTTTAACGCACTTCTATCTTCTTTGGTATAGCTTCAAACCGAAGGTAAGACTCAATCACTTCCTCAGTATAACGTGGTAATGCTGAAATAATTAAAGAAATAGTATTTGATACTTTTTAGTTTCTATGAAATGATTTTATTATTAAATCAATAAACTATTTTGAAAAGTGAAAGAATGTTGATGATTTTTAATAAAATAATGATTCTGTTTTGTCTGTTTTTATCTAATATTTATGTTAGAAGAAGGGTATTGAATATTGCACTAGTATTAGGGGAAATAATTAGGATAAATAATTATTCAGGGAAATAATTTTACATCGACATCCCATGATATATTATCATGTTATTTTCTATGAGGCTACATGAAGATATTAATCTATGAGACCACACTAAGAGCATATCAATTAGAAAATCTCATAGAAATAAGAGCAAGAAACTCATTTTTATCTTTCAAAATATTTGTCATTATCAATATAGTCCTTGAGAAAATAGGAAATATAAAATGGTTTCCAAATATTTTAAATGTTGATCAAATTAATTATTTTTTGTATTTCTATTACTAGCACTTGAGACATTTTAATACCAATCAATAAATATTTTGACTTACATTTTGTAACTAGTTTCAATTTTTACTTTTTTTATGGATACACAGTTTTTTTAAAATAAAGTAATGCTCTATAATTTTCAAAGTCTTACGTGAATACTATCGGCTGATTTTCATAACTATAACACGACAATGAAATCCACATAATATATCATTCATCAAAACAATATTTCACATCAACCAAATATATCAAATAACAACATCCCACAAAATTAGTCCAAAATGATTCATTTTTGTCGTAAAGAGCAAGATGTGATGGGAAACATAATTAATGAGCTACCACAAAGTTGTCAACGAACTTCAATCCAAGAGCAACCTTAAAATCATTCAATCCTTAATTAAGGAGACTTTGCAATCTTTAAAAGAGTATAATATATATACATTATTAGTATAAAATTTTATACACATTTAATACATTATACACAATTTATAAATATAGATGATAGATTGATATAATGACAATATATAAAACTAATATTGGTATATAATTTTTTCTCTCATTAAAACCTCTAAAAATATCCTCCAAGTGTACACATCTCAGTCTTATTTCATTTTTGCTATTTATTGCTTTCACTTCATTTTGTTCCCTTTTTTCAAGGTTATTGTATATTTTTACTCGCAATTCTTGAGGTTTTTACAAAGATTTATCATAAAAACTAATTTGTGAGACAATATGGGACATGATTACATTTCTAATTCTAGTTGATCATGTGCATCTTAGCTTCTCTAGTATTATTTTTTTATTTAAAAACTATTAGTATATATACATGCACCCTTGATGTTACCTTTGCCTTCTATATCAATTAACACTCTTAACCCTTTTGGCCTTTTCTATACACAAGAATCCCAATTTATGCTGTTGCTTGTTAGGATTTGACACTTCCTAAATGCATCATAATTTAATGCTAGTACTTATTATCATCATTTTCAAACAGCCCTGGACCAATTCCATTTGAAACAACAACATTAAATACTTGGGTATCCTTGTTCGAACCCAGATCACCTGTTCCAAAAAATTGTGTCATTTTATGTCTCTATCCCATCAAGATATACTAAATAATATAATTATTCATTTATTATTATTTTTATTTAATTTAATGATGTATTTTAATCGATCTGATATACTAATTGAGACATAAATGAGAACACATTATCTTCATTTATCATGTTCTATATGTAACATAAAACGTCATTATCACTAACTAAAGAGCACAATCACTTAAATTTTCCCTCCCATTTTTTATACATTGGCTCCCACTCTTTTTCATGAGCTAATCACTATACGTATTGAGTATTATCTCTTGCTTTTGGATGAAAAAAAGGACCTTTCTTAACAAGCAACAAGTTAATTAAGGAATCAAATTAAACATATTAATAGATTGAAATTTTAAAACTTTGTTTTTTAACTATTTTTTTAGGATACTCATTATTACTATTTTAAAATAAAAACTCTTCACACTTTTTCCTAGTTTAACCAAATCATTTATAATGAAACACACATGGACTTTGAACTAGATTTACAACTACTCAATTAGTTATGGATAAATGAAAAATAGAGGATTTGTTTATGACTTGTTATAAAGGGTGGTTGAACCTCATATCTTGTCTAACTTTCTTATCGTGGTCTAAAAAGATGTTTACTGAATAATTAGTTATTGTTAATATTGTACAGGTTTAACGAAGATCTCCTTCAACAAGCAAATAACTACTTATTGTTGCATATATATACACTAGAAATTTATTAATATTGTTCAATGCCATATATAGTTGAAATTTAAATGTTGGAGTTTCTCTCTATAACAAAGAATGTTAAGTTTTCTTCCTTAGTCCAAAAATATATATTCTAACGTTCAATATTTTTATTCATGAGTTTAAATAAAAAAGCCATCATAAGCGGGAACATTGACCCTTGTTTTCGTGTACATGTTTCATGATGCTTAAAACATGATTTGATTTGAACACTAATCAACCTAATTTAAAGATATGTTTACTTAACAACAAAATGAAATATTCCTTGCAAATGAGATTTATCATGTTAATCTATAAGGGTGGCCTAATCCTAATGAGGGCAGTTACATGTGTTTTTCGAGAAGGAAAAAATGATTAAATATTACAAAAGTTCTCATTATTTTTTTACCATAAATGTATAAACCACCGCAATGGGTCCTTAGTTTTAATTTTGTTAATTGCAATTGTTGTTGTTTGGATTGTATCTATCTTAACTAACTCACCTATTCGATTTTATTAAAGGCAACATTCACAACAAGACAATAAAATTTATAAGATTATTCCCTAATTCCCTCTTACAAATGACCTTAAAAAATTGGCACAATTGAAATTTAAAACATATCTTATTTAATATGTTGGTGCTTACTGCTTAGTGTGAAATGGAATTTGAGCTGTCTTTTGTTACATTTTCACGGGCTTTCAAAAAAGCAAGTAGCCAAATAGGTCGTGTTTACAAATAGTAATAAAGCTATGTTTATATAATGGGGCATGCCATACTCAAAAAGAACAACTAGGTGAGAAAAAAAATGAAAAGAATTTCTTGTCACAAATCTTGTCTCACGCTACTAAAAACATATCATGTTAATTGAATAATTTAAACATTTATCATTATTATTGTTTTTATTTCATTATCAATTATAGGAGACATGATTGAGACACGAGATCAAGTAAAAAAAGAAACCAAAAACCAAGATAACCCTTTGGGTGGTGCTAATGAATCATGTTCTAGCCTTCAAGGTTTCTTGTTTTCTTGTTCATTTTATGCACTTTCTTTTTTTCTAAATCTAATTATTGCTTGCCCTTCATAAAAGCCTATACGGTGATCAAGCTCTTATGGCCTTTTGTCCCTTTTACTTTACCCTTTGTCCCTTTGAAGTTTGAACATGTGACTTTACATGTCAAAGGGTATTTGAAATGGTGACAAAGGAACCATGTAACAGGTTGGTTTTTCTCCACCTTAGTCTAAAGATAGAGATATATTTGAGTTAATTTTATTGTAAGATAATAAGGTATGGGCCTTTATGAGCCCCTTCAGTAAGTCAGCAATATTAGGCAATAATTGGAAACCCAACTAGATGATAGTGAACCAACCAAGTATATCTATCTACTTGTCCAGTGCCCAGAGCATAATACAAAACCTTCTATTTGATTGGTATGGTGGATCCCAGATCAAGGAAAATGTATGATGGATATGTTTTACTCTTTATAAAAGAGTTGTGTGTTCGAGTCTCACCCATGATATATTAAAAAAAAGAGTTATAAAATGATCTCATGGTTAAAGGAGAAGATGTAAAGTGAAAGATGTCGAAGGTTCAAGACTTGTCCACAATAAATACTAACATACTAATATTTGCCGATAAAAAAATATAAGTCAATTAAATTTAAATTCAGATAGATGCATAAGTCACACAATTATATTTAAGAAAATTAGATATATACAACCTTATCCTCCAAGTGAAGAAGTCATTAATATTATCGTTACAAATAAATTCGTCCTTTGACCTCAAACACCACCACTAAGTAGACAAATTATATATTAAAAAATTTACCAATAAAATTGACGCAACTAATAGATGGATGAAGCTTTAAGTTTGCTTACAAGAGTTTGATTATAGGTGTGTATTGAAGATGTTTTGTTGAGAATTAAAACTCACTTTCACGATCTTTAGGACTCAGAGGATGATTTAAGTCTCTCAACAAAATAGTAAAGTTATTGCTCCATGATCTAGAGTTCAAGTCAAATCCTTGAAAGAAATGTCTCTACTACACTAGTGTGATATAAGGTTGTTGGATAAAGATTTCTTCTCCAAAATAATGTTGTCAACCATGTCTCGAGCTAATAAAAATAAGGCATATCAGTTAAAAAATTAAATACTTATTACTTTTTCTATTTTTGTTTCAATATTATTAATTTGCGACACTGTTTAGGACTACAAATACTTGTCTAAGGTTGCTACCTACATCTACCTAATGTAAAATAAATGTCTCAGCCGTCTGCTTTTTTAATTATTCGGCGGAATACCAAAAACAATAAATATGAAACTTTGGTAAATATGATTGTGACATGCACCACAAAGCTATATAATAGCATGCAATCTATATATATTTATATGTATAAGTGAAAGAGTGATGGGTATTTTTTTTGACTTGAATAGACCCACCTATATTTAGTGATATGATTTTACAGATTTTGTCACCAAAGTTCTATTGCGGAATGACTTAAGCAACCATGCAAAACCGTTGCTATTTTCGTTGAATACTTCACATGAGCAACCACATGGTCTATGTACAGTGATTGAGTGAAGGTAAGAGCTATTTATAGAGCCTCACCTACTAGAATAGCATAGTCTCAGTATCTCACACATGGCCCCTTCTCTACGAAGAGACCGACCTTGTCTTGTATAGTGTCCTGAACCAATAAAAATATCACGTTAATTAAATTTCTTAAACATTTATTATTATTGTTGTCTTTATTTCATTACATTTGTCGGAGACAACATTTGAAATAGCAAAGATTTGTTCCAAATTTATAGCACTAGTAATTTTAAACATGTTATGGGAAATTAATAATGGGGTGAATATGTATAGAAGCTTTGACCACAAGGGAAAAGTTTTGATTCCTTTACTATTATTTTGAATCGTTTTTTCTATGTACTTGGCAAGTGGTAAGAGATGAAGTACATGCTTTAATTATTACCATTATTCCAAACTCACTGACATTATAAAGAAGAAAGTGGTAAAGGTACCCTCTGCGATTTAAGGATAGATTGATGAATGTCTAGATGCCTCTTGTTACTTTGGTCTGTCTGTATATTCAAGCATTTTTCTTAGGTTTTGGATTCGGTTAACTTCCTTCTTTTCTCTCTTTGCAAAAGGTTGAAAAAGATACCAAAATATTGAGTCTATATCTTGAAACTTCTAAGGAGTTTAGGTGAACTTTGGTACCTTACCTTGTTTCTTGGTTTTATACTTTTTGACTTTTGATACAACAAATTATGTAGATATATACTATATGTTAATTTAAAATTGATTATTTTTTAAAAGGAGAAAGATATTATTTAAGAGATAATTAAACCTTGACAACAATCATCTCGAGTGGAAAACAACCACCATAAGATAAAAAAAGCAAATAACCTTTTATAACTTAAACTTATGCATGATGGATGACGAACACATGTATTATATTATTAGTCTTAGACCATTTAATAATCTCTAGAAACAATATGATTTTCTTGGTTTTTTATTCTTATTTGAGTTTCTCTAGTTTTCCAATTTTTTCAAATCTATCTATGCTGTGATGTTTATTAGGAATTTCAAGTGTGAGAAATATGTGGGCTAAGAACGTCATTGGTGAGTAATAGATAAGTTGAAGTATATATAAATAACAAGACTTATATACCTAATGTCTTAAGATTTTGGGTAAATATGTAGTGTGAAATACACTTATATGATTTTTCATTTAGTCCTATTAGTATAATATCACCCATTGTTTAAACTTTTTCATTTCAAAGAAGCGTATTAAAGTCCAAGGCTCAACCCAGGATAGATATTATTGTGGAAGAAGTTCTTTCTGAATCCATATTATGGGCAAGGGTTATGTGAAGAATCTTAAGCTATATCTATACAATCTTTATTATTTTGGGTTTCTAATTTTTTTTTTGGTTATGGATTTCTCATTTTCAATTTTCAATCATGGTGAATGAAAAATGTGAAGTTTGTATCACTAATGCTATGGCAGACGATGATTTATTTCATTAATAATTTTAGTAAGGTTAATTGACTAGCTTATTGCAACTTTGCAATACAGGCCCATATAGCATGCAATAATGAGAATCACGGGTATGGAATTTGATGCCCATAACTGCAGTTGTTAACATTTCATTTTCCTAAGTATAAGTCAAATTTGAAAAAAAACAAAGACATGTGATCATAAACTTCCCTACTATCATATTCCTACCAACTTCTGCTGGTCCTACAATTTAATCAATAAAATAAAGTAATCGAAGCTAGAAGAGAGATTTGACATATATGGTGCCTTTTCTCTTGTAAGTAATCAAAGAGTTGAATATCAAACGACAGGTTAGTCTAGTAGTGCAAGATATTGTTAGATTCTAAAAATGAACAAAATATTAAGGGTTTAATTCCTGGAAGCGATAGCTGTTGGGGAGCATATTTGTTGTCCCACTTTTTGCAGCACTTCATGTACCATAATATCTGATTAGTTGGAAAAAATTATTTAAGTTAAAATTGTAATTATTAAATATTTTTCTGGTCTATCATATCTCTTAACATATGAAATTATACAAAGAAGTGGAACAACAGATGTGTACCCCTTATTGAGAGGGGTAACCACATACTCCGAAATGAATGAGTTCCTTATTCAGAAGGATGATAGATACTCTTTGTAGTACCGGAAAAATCAAGAGTTGAATAAAAGTTATAATTTGTCTAGTATTTTGTTTTTGAGAAATAAAATAAGGCCTTTTAAGAAGCCTAAAGTATATTTTAGATGTGATAATTTTATATGTAATTCAAAACTTAAACATTAATGATTAACACATTCTCTTTATGGAAATGGCAAAACTGAATATTCATATTTCTCTCCTTTCTCTTCATTTAAAAAGGAGGCATATCCTTGATGCGTTTATAACACTATTAGACATACAAATAACACTACCCATAAAACAAAAGACTTCTTGCACCAAAATCCCAAAATGAGTGTTTTGATTAGTGAGCTAAATTAAGATGATCAGTCATGTAAACTATAGAAGGTGGAACATGAAATTATAAGATGACATTGGGTATATGTTTTAATAAGACAAAGGGAACCTTGACTAAGTGGCCGAGTGAGCGGAGAGACTTGGTACACGAAATTCCTACTTAATGAAATATGAGGAGACTAGATATGTATGTACAACCTTATCTTGTGAATAGAGAGATCGTTTTAAGGATTTGAACTTATAATCTAATGATTAATAGTCACTAACTAACAACCTTGCTATTGTGTCATATTCAGTCTAACACTTAGTTTCCTTCCTTATATGTGTCCATGTGTATAGGAACTGTAGACAAATTATTGTCTACAATTTAACAGAAAAAGACAAAAAAGTTGCTATATTATACTACCTGATCACTGCAAATCATGTAAAAAAGGGGATTTTCTTGGAAACAACTGAATGTATTTGATGGAGATGGAATCCAAAACAACTTAGCATCATGAGAACACATCTCAGTGGTCGACATTGTTGTTTATTTTAATCTGCATAAGCGATTGACTAATAGCATATAGGGCATTTATTGGATATATTCAAGCTGCAAAGCTTTTGCATACTCAATGCACATAAATATAGAAATATTATAGATTTAATGTGAGAATCTTCATAGTAGAAAATGTTGTGCAATAACTCATATATCTATATAACAACAATACAAGTTATAGACTTGGACTAGTGTAAAGGGGTTGGGATAGATGACTATATATTTATGTTATGTAAACCTAATGTAACAAGGAGAACAATAGTCAAACACAAATCTTTATTATCTAATAATATATAGTGGCAGCATCTCAACACTCCCGGGGACGTAGACACAATTGGCTGGACCTCGTTACCAAATCTCTTATATTATTCTCTTTTCTATATAATCTTTACTATTTGATTGCTCGCTTGTTCCCAACAATTGATATTAGATGACTCTTAATCCATGTGCCAAATTCGAGGTGGGGAAGTTCGATGGAACTGGTAATTTTGGATCGTGGCAAATGAAGGTTAAGGATGTGTTGGCTCAACAAGGTTTATAAAAGGCGATGCGTGAGAATAAATCAGATGGTTTGGATCAACTGGATTGGGAAGAGTTGAAGGAGAAGGCTGCAGAAACCATACGACTAAAGATGTAGAGACATTAGAGAAGCGGTTCATGTCCAAGTCTCTAACAAATAAGTTTTATTTGAAACAGAGACTCGATGGCCTGAAGATGCAGGAATGTGCTGATTTGCAACAACATCTTAACAATTTTAATCAAGTGATCAATGACTTGTAGAAACTTGATATGAAGATTGATGATGAGGACAAAAGAATAATATTACCGTGTTCTTTGCCAAATTCCTATGAACACTTGGTGACAACATTGACGTACAAGAAAGATTCAATCAAACTGGATGAGATCACATCTGTACTTCTGCCCCACACTCAAAGAGAATAGAATGTAGGTGAAGGGTCTTAGAGTGATGGTCTGTATGTGAAAGGGAGCTAAGCGCGTGTGAGGAGACAAGGCAGATGAGGTCCTGCCAAAGGGAAAAGACCAAATTCCAAGGGCAGAACACCAGTAGAGTGCTATAAGTGCAAACATGCTGGCATTACAAAAGGGATTGTCTCAATGAATGGAGTCCTAGCAAGCTGGTGAGAAAAGATGGAGTATCTACATTTACAAATGTTACACAGAAAGTTGACTTTGGTTACAATAGTGAAGTTGATCTACTATCTGTATCATCAAATTATAGTACAGATGAGTGGATACTTGACATTGGTTGTTCCCACCATATGACGCCAAACAGAGAATGGTTCACCATATACAGGGCAGACAATTTTGGTTTCGTGTAACTCGGAAATAATAAAGCATGTGGAATTATTGGTATGGGAGAAATCAGAATTGTGATGGATGATGGTGTAGTGAAGACGTTATGTAAGGTTAGACACATACCAGATTTGAAGAAGAATTTGGTTTCTTTGGGGACATTGGAGGCCAAATGATTTAACTATAGAGCTAATGAGGACAAAAATATTCTTCAAGTATGCAAATGTGTTCTGACTGTAATGAAGGTTAAGAGGACTGTTGGGAACACTTACAAGCTATTAGGGAGAACAAATGTAGGTGAAGTTACTAGAGTGGCTGAAGAGATTTTAGTATATTCAGATCATGATGCTACAAAACTATGGCACATGCGTTTGGGTCATATTAGTGTTGAGGAGAGTCAACAAATGCAAGCTATATTTGTGCAAGTATTGTATGCTTGAAAAATAGACACGGGTTAGTTTCAAGGCTGGCCAACACAAACTCGGGGTATTCTAGACTATGTCCACACTGATATATGGGGACCCACTCAAGAAGCATCCCTAGGAGGTTCTAGGTATTTTGTTACCTTCGTTGATGATTTTTCTCGCAAGGTCTGGGTATATTTTCTGAAGAATAAGTCAGAAGTCTTTGCTAAATTCAAGGTTTGGAAGGCAGAGGTAGAGAACCAGACTGATAGAAAAATCAAATACTTGAGGTCAGACTGTAACACTGTGTTTTTCCGAGCACGTTTAATTAAGTAATTAATTGTTAATGAATTAATTATAGAAATTAATCAGTAATGTTTTAGGCTAAACTTTAGTTGAGTTTTAGTCTTGTATTATAATATTCTTGCTTGCCCTTTTTTTCAAGATTTTTGGAGAATAAAAGTTTCCGAGACGATTTCGGGTCGTTTTATTGAGTTTTCGCCCATTTTTTTGAGTTCCGTAACTTGGAATCGAATTCTGAGTTCGTTGTTGGCTTCGAAATATTATTTCTAGTCAAAATAGACACCACTTTTGTCTATAACTCATCTATAAATATTTTTTACCTCGAAATCCAAGTTTCGACGTTTTGGTTAAAAAACCTAAATCGGTAGATCGTATATTTTCGGACGAAGTTATCCGGTAATACTCGGGCATGACTTTAATTGTGAAATCACGTTGCATCAATGAAGTCGGGGTATTAATCAAATCATGGGTCAATGACTTGTCAAATAACCAAAGTCAAAGCTTCCACAATACCCTGAATCATTCACCAAATCTCCTCACTCCACCACCATTAGACACATCACCGAAGATAGCCTAAAGCTAGATTGCCTCTCATTAATTTCATATTTGAGAGAGGGTGAGACTCTCCTATAAATACCTTACCACATCCTCTCATTTTTCACTAATTCTCCTAAAGAAAGTTAAGGTATTCTTTCTCTTTTTCTCTACATATAGTTAAGATATTCTTTCTCTTTTTGTTATTCATGAAGTTGCGTTTATGTTTGTTTTCTTTAAATATTTTGTAAGTCATGACTAAAGGGGATGATAATGAAATCATATGAACCTTTGTGTAGTTTTTGACTTATGTAAAACTTAAAATTTCTTCCTTGTTCTTAGATGGAAAAACTATATCTTTGGACAAGGTTTAGATGAGTTTATTTGGTTTAGAAATATTGGAAATTATTGTTAGTATTTGAATGTATTTAAAGGTGATAATTTGAACATCAAAGGAACCTTTATTGTGTTTAAGAAAAGTTTATGTCTATTCTTGAAAGTTCAAAATGTTTATGAGTTTTGTTGAAAAAATTCGTTTTTAAAAGGTATTATGTGTAAAAGGTTGTTTACCATATGTTATTCTTTGATTTCCAAGTTAAGGTAATAATTCAGGATAAAAGATGATTTATTAAAGTCTTGACTTAAACTTGTTATGAAGTTTTGGATAGTAAAGTAGTAAAAGTGTTAACTTATAATTTATAGTTCATGTTGAGAGGGACGGCGATGACGGTGATTCGTTAAAAAAGTCTTAAGGGAGAGTTTAGGTGAGACGAGTCTCGTATCTTCCTGGATGAGGTATTCTATTGGATCGGACAATGCTCATAGTGCAAACTAGACGATCTTTGACAACCCCTCTTCGCAATCAGGATCGATAAAAGGGATGCCTAGAAAGTGTTTGATACAATACCGTCCTAAAATGGACAGTTCCGTTGGAACAGATCGATCATATATATATCCTTGCGAGTAATAAGTTTTGGTGCGATCAAATCGGTTTGCTTTGAGACCTGTACTCTCGGTTATTTCCGAATAGTTATTGGGATGATAATGGTATAAGGACGGTGGACGTATGCATAGCATGCATACATGATATTTATTGATATTGATTATAAAATCATAAGTTTTATACTTCATTCATCGTTAATACATGCGTGTATGATCATAGGATATACCTGTACTTGTTCTTTGTCTTGGGGTGATATTCCGTGTAATTCAATGACGTCAATGATAAGTTTTTCATTAGATGTTTTACTCCCCCTCTTTCTTTCTAGTGTACTTGTATGCATCCATGTTTAGATGGACAGATCGACGATGATCAGAGGCTACCGCTTTACCATGTCCCAGGAGGGGGCATGGAACATTGAAGGAAACAGATACACCTACACTAGTCCCTGCGACCTCGAATTGGATCTCATATGTGATGGCTATGTTTTGCATATCCCTACACATTACACAGTTCGGGAAGCATCATTCACCCTACCAGAGCGAAGTCCGTACCTGTCGGTCCATCCGCACCAGCTGAGGCACATGGCAGATTGGAGGTTGTTAGGACCTGGTCCCAACCAAGATTCTCATTTACCGACTCAACGCCAAGAGGGACGGAATGAGCATGCACGACTACTTCATCAAGGCCTAGGGGGTACACCCTGAACCCTTCAATGAATTGGGCCGCAAATGAGGTGGTGGAGGACGAGGACGATGACTGTGTAGAGTTGATTTGCATAGAGGATTCAATGGAGGTTATAGAGATGTCTTCAGACTTGGAGATCGAGGAAGAACCGAGTGAGGTTTCCAGTGCACCACCAGTATATGAGCTTATTTCTTTCTTTTGATAGGAATGTTGTGTAGGGTACTTTTGTAATGCCAACGCCCCCAACATTGTTTTATTTTTATTTGTATTTTTAGTCTTTGTTAGGGGCGAAGAATAGACTCCGCCTTGTATTTTGTAAATCATGATGTATGTATTATAAATTCAAGAATTGATTAATGAGAAATGTTCAGAAAAGAATTGTGTTTCGTTCAATTACATTTTAAGTATTAAGAAATTATTTCAACAAAGGTTTGAAAATGTGACGTCTTGAAAGAGAATAGATAAAGTGGAAAAAAATGATTTGTAAGTTATATGTTACATAAAAGAAAAGAAATTTTTTTTACCCATTTTTCCAAGAGATTAAATATAGTAATTATGAAATGATTTTCGGGGCGTTACACAGACAGTAGTATGGAGTACAAAGACTCACAGTTTCAAAAATTCTGTGAGGAACATGGTATTTAGAGGCATTTTTCAGTGAAAAAGACCTCATCAGCAAAATGGTGTTGCAGAGAGGATGAATAGAACTATTATAGAGATGGTCAGATGTATGAGACTGAATGTTGGATTTTCTAAAGGATTTTGGGTAGAGGCACTTAATATGACATGTTATGTCATCAATAGATCACCATAGGCTTCATTGGATGGTAAAGTTGCAGAAGAAGTATGAACATGTAACCTAGTGAATTATAATATGTTACACATATTTGGTTGTCCTGCTTATGTATATGTACCTAGTGATGAACGATCTAAACTTGATCCTAAGTCAAAGAGGTATATCTTCATTGGATATACCAAAAGTGTGATTGAGTTCAAGTTATGGGATCCAGTTTCTAGAAAGGTGGTGTTGAGTAGGGATGTAGTGTTTGATGAAGATTTCATGGTGAAACAATCAGTTTTGACAGAAGTGCCCATACCAAATGGAGAGACTTTGGGATCAAATATGATTCTAGTGAGCAATGAATTGGTTAAGGTAAATAAAGGCAAGGAGCCAATCACTAGTTCAAGTCAAGAACATGATGATTCTCAGGCAGAGAGTTCAGGTGTACAGGAGTATCTAGTTGCTAGAGACAGGAATAAATGTTCTATCAAACATCCAGAAAGATATGGCTTTGAGGATATGACTTCAGTTGCTCTCTATATCAGTTCAGGAGATCCATGTAGCTTTCAAGAGGCTATAAACAACCAGGAGAAAGAACAATGGATGAGTGCCATGATGTAGGAGATGTAGTCTTTACAGAAGAACCAAACTTGGGAGCTTGTCTCATTGCTCCCAGACAAGTGGGTTTACAAGAGGAAGTCAGCAGTATTAGAAAAAGAATGGGAAAAATTCAAGGCTCATCTTGTAGCAAAATGGTATTCATAGTAGAAGGGGATCGACTATAATGAGATTTTCTCGCCAGTAGTGAGACACACTTCTATTAGGGTAGTGCTTGCCTTGGTAGCTAGCCATGATATGCACTTAGAACAGATGGATGTGAAGATTGCTTTTCTCCATGGTGAACTAGAGGAGAAAATTTATATAACACAACCAGAAGGGTTTAGTGCAGCTGGACAGGGTCACTTGGTTTGTAAGTTGAAAAGTCTTTATATGGGTTGAAGTAGTCTCCCAGATAGTGGTACAAGCGATTTGACACTTATATGTTGAAGCTTGGTTACAAGAGATGTGAGTGTGATTGTTGTGTTTATGTGAGAAGCCTTGATGATGGTTCTTTTATTTTTCTATTACTTTATGTTGATGATATATTGATCTCTGTTAATCATTTGAGTGATATAAATTAGCTGAAAGTCATTTTAGGTAAGGAGCTTGACATGAAAAATTTAGGGGCTGCTAAGAAGATTCTTGGGATGAAGATTCACATGGATATGAGAGCTAGAAAACTATGGCTCTCCTAGTAAAGCTATGTTGAAAAGGTCTTAGAGAGATTTGATATGAGCAATACTAAAGTAGTGAGCACTCCATTGACAAATCATTTCAAGTTTTCCCTAGATCAGTGTCCAAAGACAGAGGAAGAGAAGAAGTACATGTCAAAGGTTCCATATGCCAGTGAAGTGGGTTGCTTGATATATGTTATGGTTTGTACTAGAACGAACTTGGCATAAGCAGTTAGTCAAGTATGCAAGTACATGTCTAAACCAGGGAAGCAACATTAGGAAGCAGTCAAATGGATTTTCATATATTTGAAGGGGACTACAGCTCTCAGTATCATGTTTGGCAATCAACAAAGTAAGCCTTCAGTTTTTGGTTATGTTGTTTCAGACTATGCATGAGACTTAGATGATAGAAGGTCCACAACTGGGTTTGTCTTCACCCTTGCAGGTGGACCAATTATGTGAAGATCATCAGTTCAGTTTGTTGTTGCTATGTCCACAACTGAAGTAGAGTACATAACAACTGGTGAAGCTTCTAAGGAAGCCATGTGGCTTATGGGGGCTGGTAAATGAGTTAGACATTGAGTAAGGTGGAGTTTTGCTGCATTGTACAGTCAAAGTGCTATCTTCTTGGCAAAGAACCAAATGTATCATGCTAGGACCAAATATATTAATGTGAGATTTCACAAGATCAGGGAGTTGGTAGCTTGTGGGCATATACTATTGCAGAAGGTTCACACTTCAGAAAATGCAGCTGATATGTTAACCAAGTCGGTTACCGTGGACAAGTTCAGGCATTGCCTGAGCTTGTTGAACATTCATTGATGCTAGACTATAAAGCGCCCCCAACCCCAATGGCAAAATATAGAGATTGATGATATTCGATTGTTGTGCAATGACTCATATATATAGATAACATCAATACAAGTTATGAGCTTAGACTGGTGTAAAGGGGTTGGGATAGAAGACTATATATTTATGTTATGTAAACCTAATGTAACAAGGAGAAGAATAGTCAAACACAAATCCTTATTCTCTAATAATACATAGTGGTAGCTTCTCAACGCTCTCGGGGACGTAGGAACAATTGACCGAACCTCGTTACCAAATCTTTTGTGTTATTCTCTTTTCTATATACTCTTTAATATTTGATTGCTTGCTTATTCCCAACAAAAATGAACGTAGTGTAAGATAAAATAAACAGACACAATGAGACAACGTCAACAACTACTTTACGGATATCTACCAAGCAATTGATACATTCTCTATTAGAGAGGAAGAAGTGAGGCATTTGTCCCATTGTACTAATATTAGTGCTGACATATATACTGTCTTGCTCTATGATTTTACACATTACATGCATGATCACTTGACATGCAAAGAGGTCATTAATTTTAACATCTTATATTTTTATAGGCAAATGTTAGTTTTTGTAGTTGGTGGGACTTGAATCTTCAACCTCTTTATCACTTCATTACTTAATCATCCACCAATCACTTGACCACCTTATGACTCTGAACTTGAATATCTAGTATTATTTTGATTTCCAATACAAGCCCTGATATTAAAATCACATTATTTCTTGAATATGGTTATTTTTATTGAGGGTTAACATATAAATAATATATGATATGTATGTTAGGTTTGGGTTCACTTGCTATATGGAGAAAAACTCAATTGGGAAAAGTCTACTTGTCCCACTTAACCTAATATAGGGGGGTCAGATATGGTAAGGATGTGCAATTAGTTTAGGCAAAAAGAGATAAAAGAAAAGTGACAGAAAATAGAACTCAATCCGTAGGAACTCATAACAGCTGGGGAACTCGCGACTGCGTCTTCATTCACCTTTGGGCCGAGCTGAAATTTGGACAGTAGGTTTACAATTTCACGTACTTCATTCTGAACAGTTGGATCAGTGAGAAGTCACCCGATGTGGTAAAAATGAGCTATTACAATAGCTATTTTTTTCTATTTTTTATGCAACTTTTTGTTCTCGATTTCAAGCTTGTTGCTCTGTTATATGACTTATTGTTGAGCAGGATTTGTGCTGTATTTTTTTGAGACAATCTTGTATTCTTATTTTGATCATAGTGGTGTTTGATTGATTGACTTGTATCTATGGTTTTTACTTCTCACATTGGAAAAAATTTCACGTTAACATTTTTAGTGTCCCTTATATGTTCATAGTTACTGTCATTATTTGTTATTGCTTCTCATAGATTATAGCAAGTAAAGGAAATTATTATCCACTACATATATTCTATTAAAGTTTTTTTTGTTAAATTTCCAAGCAAGACTTTACCATATAAAATCTCTTACATCACTAATAAATATATTATTTTCTCTTATTATTTTATGTTTTTATTGTATCCAATTATCATTAGTGAATGAAGAACCATATATCAATATTAGAGAGGGAGGGTAACACATTTTTATAACCATTTCTGTTCCTGAAATCTGATACCAAATTATTTGATGATGTAAATTTAAAGATCAAAATATTAATAATTTATAATCTATAAGTATTTTTACACTTTTTTTTGACTTTATTTTATCAATTGACAACATAAATATTATTTTGGAAAAAGATATAGTTAATGCATCTTTTCAATTCATATTTGATTAATTAATGAATGATAGATGATATAAGTAATATTAATAGATGTTATATGTCATACTAATCTATATAATATATATATAAAGTTAAAATATGGTGTAACTTCTATCATTGTGTAATTTTCACTTCATACTTTGCCTTTTACATTATTTAATTTTTACAAAAAAATAATATAATCCTAATTAATCATTACCAACACATTAATTAACCACATCTCTCACCTTAAGTTATACATTATCATAAACAAAAAATAATAATATAAAGTACACTAAATACAACAAATATATTCTAATTATAAAAAATCAAATATATAAAAACTGAATATATAATATCATGCAATATTGGCCGAGAAACATACAGTGAATGTATACACTAGTTGTATAATAGGTAAATATTATAGTTATATTATTTTACAATTTTACATTTTATTCAATAGTATTCCTAATACTTAGTTTTCTTCCCGTTGCTGTGCTCTCACCAACGACCATACTTTGAGAAAGGAAATCGAAACCCTCTGATCCGTACACTCATTCCACCATCATCGATCTATCTTCAGCAACCGTCCTCCGCCGTTTATTTTCGTCGCCGCGGCCGGTAAATTTATTCAACAACTCTCTTCTCTTGTGTTGTTTTCTACCTTCCATAATTCCCGGATCTGTTACAACTTAATTGACTCGATCGAATTACCATGCACTGGTTCCGATGTGATATATTTGAAACCCTCTCTCATTTCCTTTTTCCAATTCTCTGTTTTTTTAAAAGAAAATTTGATTCTCATATATAAGTATTTGGATTATGCATGTAGGTGAAGCTAAGTATATAATATGAATTAAGTGACACTAAGATCTAGTAGAGCTTCATTTCATTTATCACTGTGAAATTGGATACATCAATGCATCTAGATTGGAGAATTTGGTAGATTGAAGTTAAAGATGAAAGAATTACTTGTTTTATGATAATTTTGTTCAATCAGATTTGTGTATTGCCAAATTGTGTATTTGAAAATTTCTTATGTAAATCTTCAATTGGGATGTTTTTAATTTGAGTCATGCTGCCTAAATCAGCTAATAGGTTACAACGTTTACTTGAACAGGAATTCTGAATGTTAATCGTGTATTCGACACGAAGTATCTAGTAACATGGAATGAACTTCATATTCTTCTTTCCTTGAAGGTTGGGAGGGGAATATAAAAGGACAAGCTTAAAAACAATACAACCATGTTTTCATTATTTTATGGACTTTGGAAGCACCTATTTAGTAAGATGGAGCTTCATGTACTTATTCTGGGGATTGACAAGGCTGGAAAAACGGTAATATTTCTTTCAATTGCCATATTAAAAGCTACTTATTTTTATTTCTTGTTGTTTCTCTGAATTTCTATATAACACACTGTTGTAGACTTTGCTGGAAAAGATGAAGTCTGTGTACTCAAACATAGAAGGCCTTCCTCATGATAGAATTGTTCCAACTGTGGGATTGAATATCGGTCGTATTGAAGTGGCAAATAGAAAACTTGTTTTCTGGGACCTCGGAGGTCAGGTATGGGAAGTAAATATGAAATATTTATTTATCTACATTCTATAATATGTAGTTAGGATGACCTGCTAGTTTAGTCTCGCAAAGTAATTTTACTCATTGATCCGACAAATTTATGAGCTGCTTGTTGAAGTTCTTTCATTCAGCAAATTTATAGTTAAAATGACAAGTGTTTACTTAGTTACGGAGATTTTAAGATTTTCATGCTTTTTTAAATGATTAAAATGTGATGACGAAAGAACAAAAACTACTTTGCTTTTCATAACAGTTTTGGGAAAGTTTGTCTCTACTAGCTGATTTAAGGCTTCTCCATTTTTTCGGGTCGCTATGTTATCTCTCGCACATACTTCTTTGCCTATGGCAATGTATTACAACTGTTACCTGAAAAATGTGACTGGACCTGTCAATATTACCCTTTTGCTGTATGAAGTTGAGCTTTTTGTTAAACTTAGTAAGGCTAAAATATAAATTGTAATTGAAAACTTGATCCAATATACTCGACCAATTACTTCAGTACTCCCAAATTTAATGCAGAGCACATGCTTAACCTTCTTTATCTTGTTTTTTATATTATTATGTTCCTTTTTTATTAATGCAAGTTAGTTCCCCTCTTACCAGCCTGGCCTTCGCTCAATTTGGGAGAAGTATTATGAAGAGGCGCATGCTGTGGTATTTGTTGTTGACGCTTCTTGTCCCTCACGCTTCGAAGATGCAAAATCTGCACTTGGTTAGTGACATTTGATATAGCATCTGCAAATTAGTAAATATATAGTTCTATAAGGTGTTGGCCTGCAACTGCAATAGTACTAAATATGTCAGAATTGAAAATACAGAACACTGATGATTTAATAACTGATGTTTACCAGAGAAGGTGCTTCGGCATGAGGATCTACGAGGAGCCCCACTTTTGATATTAGCAAACAAGCAGGTGGGTCTAGTGTTTATTACATAACATGTAATTTGTAAGATAGTTCTAATAGTCTAGTATTTTTTTCTTGCTAGACATGTTCAGTATCACGTATAATTTTCTTGTACCTTGAGGCACCTGTTCTGTCGATCTGTAGAAGTACAAGATATTTTGCATTCAGTTTTGGAAAGAGAAGGGATTTGAATTTAGAAAATGCTTTTTTACCAATTGGTTTATATAGCCTTTCAGCATTATAAGCTCACTGTTTTTTCTCTATCTTCCATGACATATTAGTCAACCTACCGGCTTATCTTTATAGTGAAGGGCTGGAGGTAGTACAGCACAATTACATTCATATCTCATCCTTCCTTAAGATTTCACCATTTTTGTCTACACCTTCCGCTTGACTCATATATTGCCACCCTTGTCCTCCTGTGTGTGTATTGTCACAATGATAGCCCCTTGCTTTACATTCTTGTGTTTGCAGGATCTTCCTGAAGCAGTTTCATCTGAAGAACTTGCTCAGTATCTAGATTTAAAGAAGCTGGATGAAAGAGTTTTCATGTTTGAAGCTGTGTCAGCATACGATGGGTAAGTAGGAAGTTTTATGAACCTTTAGTTTTGATCTGTGATGACCCATATCCATTACCATTTCGCTAAAGATGGTGACATATGAATATCTGACGTACATTTCCTTGTGTGTTGTTTCTACAATAACTAAGCACTTCGAGGGACGTTGTTTTGAAATGTTGCAGGATGGGGATTAGGGAAAGTGCAGAGTGGTTGGTGGAAGTGATGGAGAGAAGTAAGAGGACTGAACTGTTGAGAGTTCGAGCAAGTGCAATGGGTCCAGGTTCTGCCTAGAAGGGTCTTACATCAAACTGAAGAATTTCTCCATTCGTTTATAGCTTTGTAAATCCTAATTGGAGTATACATGATTAAAGCCACTGAGAAAAGGGAAAATAACATCTTGTTGCTACATTAAACTCTGAGCCGGCCGGAGGGTTTCTGCTTCTGCCTCGGTGCACGCTTTTGTCAAATCTAGATTCTATAGTTCATATTTGAATGAATTTAATTTCCTTTCCAATCTTAGCAATGTATAGGCACTGCACTGCCATAAGATCCAGCTATGAACTTTTGATAAAAAATGATTTTGTTGTTCATAAGGATGGGGTCATGAGTTGACACATATCATTCACTGTTATTTAAGAGAAATTATGACTTACTCTCATTTTTGCCTTATAACAATTCTTTTCCAGACTTTAGCATTTTTAGCTATAGTTTTACTCGTATAAGCATAAAGCTGATAGATTGATAACTATATTCCAGGAGCTGCTAAGCGCAATTTACTGACTTAAGAGGTTGCTTGTATTTTGCCAAAGTCCAAAAACCTTGGTGCACAAGTCACTTGCTATCTATGTTATGAATACTTATTACCAAGACAAATGTTACTAAAAAAGACAAAAAAAACAGGTAACCCGAATCGCCAGGCCCGAGCCGGATTTTAAAATTGCTGGCTCGGGCTAAGAAAACCCAGTTACACTAAAATATATATAGTAAGGTACCCAAAACTTATGAAAATTCAAGCTTTGCCTGTTGTACTATTTTGTTATGACCGGTGGCACACATCTTTTGTAATTGTTGCCTTCTTCCACTAGTTGCAAATGCTTTCTCACTAGTACCTACTAGCTGTAAATTCTCACTTACTAAACTGTTTACTCACACTTCCATTTCAACTGCTTGTTTAATAGCAGATGTTTATAGTATAAATTAAATCAGTTGTTTATAAAACAACTTAATTAAATTTGACTCTTTCATGCTACCTATCTGCATTGATTTTTGTACAGTCAAAAGAAGAGGAAATAGTCATACGTTATTTTTATTATTAAAAAGTACTGAAAAAATTGTAAACCACCGCTAAATATGTGTCCGTAGAATTTAAGGAAGGGATTCTCTAATATGTGTCCCACTACACATGTTAAGGAAACCAGAATGTGTAAACTCTTATGGATAACTAAAAAATCATATCCCAAAGTATTAAACAAACCATTTTTCCTATATAAGTTTACTTTTTTTAATTATCTAAGAAATATCTTTGCTGTCATACAAAGACATTAGCATACAAATTCCATTAGATTTCAACTATGGTTACTTCAAGTGTAGGAAGGAAGATCATTCTTAAGTTTTCAGTACAGTAATTAAGCACGTGATCATGGACCATTGCATTCTACAATTAATAACACAAAGGAATGGAAATCATAAAGTGGTTTGATAATTAGGTTGAAGGGTTTAAGGAATAGAATGAAGGAGGTTGTGGGTTCGAGTCTCACTCACAATAAAATACTAATATACTAGCATTTGCCGATAAAAAAATAACACAAAGGAAATTACAAAGCAAGAAGTGAATATATCATTTCATAAACATGACAAACTTAACTTCTGAAATCTGAATCAACCAAGAGTTACATTCAAACTAAGCAGAAATCTGGCCTAGTTCTCTTACAAACTGATATACAACCCTTCTGATAATCCCTCAAGATTCTGATCTCAGAAGAATCCTTCAAATCCTCAAGACTAATATACTGTTGCTTCATCATCCTTAAGGAACCACCCCCTATATCTTGAATCCAAATATAAGGGTGGCAAGTTTCATCATAATAATACAATAAACTCTTCAACCCTTTAGCACCACTACTTCCACTCTTTTCAGGCATATAAAAGCTATGTTGAAAAGGTCTTAGAGAGATTTGATATGAGCAATACTAAAGTAGTGAGCACTCCATTGACAAATCATTTCAAGTTTTCCCTAGATCAGTGTCCAAAGACAGAGGAAGAGAAGAAGTACATGTCAAAGGTTCCATATGCCAGTGAAGTGGGTTGCTTGATATATGTTATGGTTTGTACTAGAACGAACTTGGCATAAGCAGTTAGTCAAGTATGCAAGTACATGTCTAAACCAGGGAAGCAACATTAGGAAGCAGTCAAATGGATTTTCATATATTTGAAGGGGACTACAGCTCTCAGTATCATGTTTGGCAATCAACAAAGTAAGCCTTCAGTTTTTGGTTATGTTGTTTCAGACTATGCATGAGACTTAGATGATAGAAGGTCCACAACTGGGTTTGTCTTCACCCTTGCAGGTGGACCAATTATGTGAAGATCATCAGTTCAGTTTGTTGTTGCTATGTCCACAACTGAAGTAGAGTACATAACAACTGGTGAAGCTTCTAAGGAAGCCATGTGGCTTATGGGGGCTGGTAAATGAGTTAGACATTGAGTAAGGTGGAGTTTTGCTGCATTGTACAGTCAAAGTGCTATCTTCTTGGCAAAGAACCAAATGTATCATGCTAGGACCAAATATATTAATGTGAGATTTCACAAGATCAGGGAGTTGGTAGCTTGTGGGCATATACTATTGCAGAAGGTTCACACTTCAGAAAATGCAGCTGATATGTTAACCAAGTCGGTTACCGTGGACAAGTTCAGGCATTGCCTGAGCTTGTTGAACATTCATTGATGCTAGACTATAAAGCGCCCCCAACCCCAATGGCAAAATATAGAGATTGATGATATTCGATTGTTGTGCAATGACTCATATATATAGATAACATCAATACAAGTTATGAGCTTAGACTGGTGTAAAGGGGTTGGGATAGAAGACTATATATTTATGTTATGTAAACCTAATGTAACAAGGAGAAGAATAGTCAAACACAAATCCTTATTCTCTAATAATACATAGTGGTAGCTTCTCAACGCTCTCGGGGACGTAGGAACAATTGACCGAACCTCGTTACCAAATCTTTTGTGTTATTCTCTTTTCTATATACTCTTTAATATTTGATTGCTTGCTTATTCCCAACAAAAATGAACGTAGTGTAAGATAAAATAAACAGACACAATGAGACAACGTCAACAACTACTTTACGGATATCTACCAAGCAATTGATACATTCTCTATTAGAGAGGAAGAAGTGAGGCATTTGTCCCATTGTACTAATATTAGTGCTGACATATATACTGTCTTGCTCTATGATTTTACACATTACATGCATGATCACTTGACATGCAAAGAGGTCATTAATTTTAACATCTTATATTTTTATAGGCAAATGTTAGTTTTTGTAGTTGGTGGGACTTGAATCTTCAACCTCTTTATCACTTCATTACTTAATCATCCACCAATCACTTGACCACCTTATGACTCTGAACTTGAATATCTAGTATTATTTTGATTTCCAATACAAGCCCTGATATTAAAATCACATTATTTCTTGAATATGGTTATTTTTATTGAGGGTTAACATATAAATAATATATGATATGTATGTTAGGTTTGGGTTCACTTGCTATATGGAGAAAAACTCAATTGGGAAAAGTCTACTTGTCCCACTTAACCTAATATAGGGGGGTCAGATATGGTAAGGATGTGCAATTAGTTTAGGCAAAAAGAGATAAAAGAAAAGTGACAGAAAATAGAACTCAATCCGTAGGAACTCATAACAGCTGGGGAACTCGCGACTGCGTCTTCATTCACCTTTGGGCCGAGCTGAAATTTGGACAGTAGGTTTACAATTTCACGTACTTCATTCTGAACAGTTGGATCAGTGAGAAGTCACCCGATGTGGTAAAAATGAGCTATTACAATAGCTATTTTTTTCTATTTTTTATGCAACTTTTTGTTCTCGATTTCAAGCTTGTTGCTCTGTTATATGACTTATTGTTGAGCAGGATTTGTGCTGTATTTTTTTGAGACAATCTTGTATTCTTATTTTGATCATAGTGGTGTTTGATTGATTGACTTGTATCTATGGTTTTTACTTCTCACATTGGAAAAAATTTCACGTTAACATTTTTAGTGTCCCTTATATGTTCATAGTTACTGTCATTATTTGTTATTGCTTCTCATAGATTATAGCAAGTAAAGGAAATTATTATCCACTACATATATTCTATTAAAGTTTTTTTTGTTAAATTTCCAAGCAAGACTTTACCATATAAAATCTCTTACATCACTAATAAATATATTATTTTCTCTTATTATTTTATGTTTTTATTGTATCCAATTATCATTAGTGAATGAAGAACCATATATCAATATTAGAGAGGGAGGGTAACACATTTTTATAACCATTTCTGTTCCTGAAATCTGATACCAAATTATTTGATGATGTAAATTTAAAGATCAAAATATTAATAATTTATAATCTATAAGTATTTTTACACTTTTTTTTGACTTTATTTTATCAATTGACAACATAAATATTATTTTGGAAAAAGATATAGTTAATGCATCTTTTCAATTCATATTTGATTAATTAATGAATGATAGATGATATAAGTAATATTAATAGATGTTATATGTCATACTAATCTATATAATATATATATAAAGTTAAAATATGGTGTAACTTCTATCATTGTGTAATTTTCACTTCATACTTTGCCTTTTACATTATTTAATTTTTACAAAAAAATAATATAATCCTAATTAATCATTACCAACACATTAATTAACCACATCTCTCACCTTAAGTTATACATTATCATAAACAAAAAATAATAATATAAAGTACACTAAATACAACAAATATATTCTAATTATAAAAAATCAAATATATAAAAACTGAATATATAATATCATGCAATATTGGCCGAGAAACATACAGTGAATGTATACACTAGTTGTATAATAGGTAAATATTATAGTTATATTATTTTACAATTTTACATTTTATTCAATAGTATTCCTAATACTTAGTTTTCTTCCCGTTGCTGTGCTCTCACCAACGACCATACTTTGAGAAAGGAAATCGAAACCCTCTGATCCGTACACTCATTCCACCATCATCGATCTATCTTCAGCAACCGTCCTCCGCCGTTTATTTTCGTCGCCGCGGCCGGTAAATTTATTCAACAACTCTCTTCTCTTGTGTTGTTTTCTACCTTCCATAATTCCCGGATCTGTTACAACTTAATTGACTCGATCGAATTACCATGCACTGGTTCCGATGTGATATATTTGAAACCCTCTCTCATTTCCTTTTTCCAATTCTCTGTTTTTTTAAAAGAAAATTTGATTCTCATATATAAGTATTTGGATTATGCATGTAGGTGAAGCTAAGTATATAATATGAATTAAGTGACACTAAGATCTAGTAGAGCTTCATTTCATTTATCACTGTGAAATTGGATACATCAATGCATCTAGATTGGAGAATTTGGTAGATTGAAGTTAAAGATGAAAGAATTACTTGTTTTATGATAATTTTGTTCAATCAGATTTGTGTATTGCCAAATTGTGTATTTGAAAATTTCTTATGTAAATCTTCAATTGGGATGTTTTTAATTTGAGTCATGCTGCCTAAATCAGCTAATAGGTTACAACGTTTACTTGAACAGGAATTCTGAATGTTAATCGTGTATTCGACACGAAGTATCTAGTAACATGGAATGAACTTCATATTCTTCTTTCCTTGAAGGTTGGGAGGGGAATATAAAAGGACAAGCTTAAAAACAATACAACCATGTTTTCATTATTTTATGGACTTTGGAAGCACCTATTTAGTAAGATGGAGCTTCATGTACTTATTCTGGGGATTGACAAGGCTGGAAAAACGGTAATATTTCTTTCAATTGCCATATTAAAAGCTACTTATTTTTATTTCTTGTTGTTTCTCTGAATTTCTATATAACACACTGTTGTAGACTTTGCTGGAAAAGATGAAGTCTGTGTACTCAAACATAGAAGGCCTTCCTCATGATAGAATTGTTCCAACTGTGGGATTGAATATCGGTCGTATTGAAGTGGCAAATAGAAAACTTGTTTTCTGGGACCTCGGAGGTCAGGTATGGGAAGTAAATATGAAATATTTATTTATCTACATTCTATAATATGTAGTTAGGATGACCTGCTAGTTTAGTCTCGCAAAGTAATTTTACTCATTGATCCGACAAATTTATGAGCTGCTTGTTGAAGTTCTTTCATTCAGCAAATTTATAGTTAAAATGACAAGTGTTTACTTAGTTACGGAGATTTTAAGATTTTCATGCTTTTTTAAATGATTAAAATGTGATGACGAAAGAACAAAAACTACTTTGCTTTTCATAACAGTTTTGGGAAAGTTTGTCTCTACTAGCTGATTTAAGGCTTCTCCATTTTTTCGGGTCGCTATGTTATCTCTCGCACATACTTCTTTGCCTATGGCAATGTATTACAACTGTTACCTGAAAAATGTGACTGGACCTGTCAATATTACCCTTTTGCTGTATGAAGTTGAGCTTTTTGTTAAACTTAGTAAGGCTAAAATATAAATTGTAATTGAAAACTTGATCCAATATACTCGACCAATTACTTCAGTACTCCCAAATTTAATGCAGAGCACATGCTTAACCTTCTTTATCTTGTTTTTTATATTATTATGTTCCTTTTTTATTAATGCAAGTTAGTTCCCCTCTTACCAGCCTGGCCTTCGCTCAATTTGGGAGAAGTATTATGAAGAGGCGCATGCTGTGGTATTTGTTGTTGACGCTTCTTGTCCCTCACGCTTCGAAGATGCAAAATCTGCACTTGGTTAGTGACATTTGATATAGCATCTGCAAATTAGTAAATATATAGTTCTATAAGGTGTTGGCCTGCAACTGCAATAGTACTAAATATGTCAGAATTGAAAATACAGAACACTGATGATTTAATAACTGATGTTTACCAGAGAAGGTGCTTCGGCATGAGGATCTACGAGGAGCCCCACTTTTGATATTAGCAAACAAGCAGGTGGGTCTAGTGTTTATTACATAACATGTAATTTGTAAGATAGTTCTAATAGTCTAGTATTTTTTTCTTGCTAGACATGTTCAGTATCACGTATAATTTTCTTGTACCTTGAGGCACCTGTTCTGTCGATCTGTAGAAGTACAAGATATTTTGCATTCAGTTTTGGAAAGAGAAGGGATTTGAATTTAGAAAATGCTTTTTTACCAATTGGTTTATATAGCCTTTCAGCATTATAAGCTCACTGTTTTTTCTCTATCTTCCATGACATATTAGTCAACCTACCGGCTTATCTTTATAGTGAAGGGCTGGAGGTAGTACAGCACAATTACATTCATATCTCATCCTTCCTTAAGATTTCACCATTTTTGTCTACACCTTCCGCTTGACTCATATATTGCCACCCTTGTCCTCCTGTGTGTGTATTGTCACAATGATAGCCCCTTGCTTTACATTCTTGTGTTTGCAGGATCTTCCTGAAGCAGTTTCATCTGAAGAACTTGCTCAGTATCTAGATTTAAAGAAGCTGGATGAAAGAGTTTTCATGTTTGAAGCTGTGTCAGCATACGATGGGTAAGTAGGAAGTTTTATGAACCTTTAGTTTTGATCTGTGATGACCCATATCCATTACCATTTCGCTAAAGATGGTGACATATGAATATCTGACGTACATTTCCTTGTGTGTTGTTTCTACAATAACTAAGCACTTCGAGGGACGTTGTTTTGAAATGTTGCAGGATGGGGATTAGGGAAAGTGCAGAGTGGTTGGTGGAAGTGATGGAGAGAAGTAAGAGGACTGAACTGTTGAGAGTTCGAGCAAGTGCAATGGGTCCAGGTTCTGCCTAGAAGGGTCTTACATCAAACTGAAGAATTTCTCCATTCGTTTATAGCTTTGTAAATCCTAATTGGAGTATACATGATTAAAGCCACTGAGAAAAGGGAAAATAACATCTTGTTGCTACATTAAACTCTGAGCCGGCCGGAGGGTTTCTGCTTCTGCCTCGGTGCACGCTTTTGTCAAATCTAGATTCTATAGTTCATATTTGAATGAATTTAATTTCCTTTCCAATCTTAGCAATGTATAGGCACTGCACTGCCATAAGATCCAGCTATGAACTTTTGATAAAAAATGATTTTGTTGTTCATAAGGATGGGGTCATGAGTTGACACATATCATTCACTGTTATTTAAGAGAAATTATGACTTACTCTCATTTTTGCCTTATAACAATTCTTTTCCAGACTTTAGCATTTTTAGCTATAGTTTTACTCGTATAAGCATAAAGCTGATAGATTGATAACTATATTCCAGGAGCTGCTAAGCGCAATTTACTGACTTAAGAGGTTGCTTGTATTTTGCCAAAGTCCAAAAACCTTGGTGCACAAGTCACTTGCTATCTATGTTATGAATACTTATTACCAAGACAAATGTTACTAAAAAAGACAAAAAAAACAGGTAACCCGAATCGCCAGGCCCGAGCCGGATTTTAAAATTGCTGGCTCGGGCTAAGAAAACCCAGTTACACTAAAATATATATAGTAAGGTACCCAAAACTTATGAAAATTCAAGCTTTGCCTGTTGTACTATTTTGTTATGACCGGTGGCACACATCTTTTGTAATTGTTGCCTTCTTCCACTAGTTGCAAATGCTTTCTCACTAGTACCTACTAGCTGTAAATTCTCACTTACTAAACTGTTTACTCACACTTCCATTTCAACTGCTTGTTTAATAGCAGATGTTTATAGTATAAATTAAATCAGTTGTTTATAAAACAACTTAATTAAATTTGACTCTTTCATGCTACCTATCTGCATTGATTTTTGTACAGTCAAAAGAAGAGGAAATAGTCATACGTTATTTTTATTATTAAAAAGTACTGAAAAAATTGTAAACCACCGCTAAATATGTGTCCGTAGAATTTAAGGAAGGGATTCTCTAATATGTGTCCCACTACACATGTTAAGGAAACCAGAATGTGTAAACTCTTATGGATAACTAAAAAATCATATCCCAAAGTATTAAACAAACCATTTTTCCTATATAAGTTTACTTTTTTTAATTATCTAAGAAATATCTTTGCTGTCATACAAAGACATTAGCATACAAATTCCATTAGATTTCAACTATGGTTACTTCAAGTGTAGGAAGGAAGATCATTCTTAAGTTTTCAGTACAGTAATTAAGCACGTGATCATGGACCATTGCATTCTACAATTAATAACACAAAGGAATGGAAATCATAAAGTGGTTTGATAATTAGGTTGAAGGGTTTAAGGAATAGAATGAAGGAGGTTGTGGGTTCGAGTCTCACTCACAATAAAATACTAATATACTAGCATTTGCCGATAAAAAAATAACACAAAGGAAATTACAAAGCAAGAAGTGAATATATCATTTCATAAACATGACAAACTTAACTTCTGAAATCTGAATCAACCAAGAGTTACATTCAAACTAAGCAGAAATCTGGCCTAGTTCTCTTACAAACTGATATACAACCCTTCTGATAATCCCTCAAGATTCTGATCTCAGAAGAATCCTTCAAATCCTCAAGACTAATATACTGTTGCTTCATCATCCTTAAGGAACCACCCCCTATATCTTGAATCCAAATATAAGGGTGGCAAGTTTCATCATAATAATACAATAAACTCTTCAACCCTTTAGCACCACTACTTCCACTCTTTTCAGGCATATATGTCTTATATATGCATTTACTTTTCACTCTTTTGGAACACCCTGGTTTCAAAGTGTGAACTTTCTTTAGAATTGATCCTACCCTTATTTGAAGCTCCACTGGCCTATCACTTAGGTTCCATATCCTTGTCCCTAATCCATAGGCTTGAGTGTGGTCATAGCAGGTAGCAAAACAACCACCAAGAGATACAAGGTTGAAAGTGAAACCTCTCACTATCCCTATGAGTGACTCAAACTTCTTAGTCATATTAAGCTTCCAAGTTACAACTAACATATGTTTTTGTGCTATATATAGGGGAATAGGGATTCATCTTTTATGTATAAATATAATTAAGGAATAAACAAACACAAATCTTAAAGTAAAAGATATAAACAATGTTTTAAAACAGTCATTATAAACATAATAAAATATTAACTTTCATCTAATTACATGATAATCACATCTATTTTGGGAACAAAGATCATTTGTCCCGATTTTGTCTCAAACTATTTCATCCAATAATAATGAAACAAAATCAGCATGTTTAAATTTTTTAGTTGATGTAATATATTTTTAATGATGCGAGACAATATATGAAACACGATTTGGGACGATTGATATTTTGGTATAAACATTCAAAAAGTAAATATAAAATCAGAAAAAATTATGCACCGAAAATATAAGAGATATTTACACTATAAGTGCATAATCCATTCATGTCTGATCAATTTGACATACCTTTAAAATATAAGTAATACATGAATATAATAACTATGTATAAAGCGTTACATAGAGTGTAATAGTACATAGATATTATATTGATATAAAATATGGTAATGTCTATGGGTGGTTCATAAATAGTTCATACAAAAACTCTTGTCAATGTATCAAGGTTCTGTCTTGTGACTTACCTTAGTGTTTGGTACGCGTTTTTTTGCTATGATCTCATAAAAGAACATAAATAAGATTATGTAGAGACTTGCACTTTAGGCTTCACAATAATAGAATATTGCTTATCCCTTCCATCAAGGAAATTGTAGGGTCACTTAAACACCCAAATTCAACACAAGAAGACAGTGGAAGAGTTAACTTGTACTCACAAAAATTTATAAAATTCCCAGAAAAGAAGGGTATTGTCATCTATACAAGGCTTTTAAAAATTCATAATGAGACAGCATATGATGTTGCCTCACCTTTACTATAAGAGTTGCCCTTTATTTATAGTAATGTTTTGTATACATCAAATTGAGGAGTTAGAAGAAAAAATAATGAACAAGTGTATGATAGTTGAAAATTTTGATGTTAATATTTCATGTTGTTGTAAAAGTTTACAGTAAAAAACTATCACTTCTGATGAGAAATGCGATCCTTTTGTCTTTGGTATGCATTGAGCTCCTAAATATTTTGGACTACACTTCATAATAACGGATCAGAAATCACTAAAAATTGACCAAAATATCCACTTGGCAAAAACTTTATATTTATTTTTTATTCTAGAGAAAAAATATATACACACTTATGGTATAAGAGTTTTATCATCCTGTATATCAATGAATAATAGATAGACTGTGTATAAGTCTTTACACTGTTGGTACATACATATTATACTCATGAATATTAATGAATAATAGACAGACGGTGTATAAGTCTTTACATTGTTAGTGCACACATATTATACTCATATTATACTCCTGGGAGCGACATTTGTTGGGGGCGAATCCGGAAATGGAGTTCTTTACCCAAAAAGGTGAGGGGATACACTTAGTAGTACCAAAAAAAAGAATTTGTAGATTATAAATTATAAATCCTTGGAATTCCTAAGTTACAAAATCTCATTTGCCAAGGAATCTAATACAGTACAAATCATCATGAGTTCATGACTAAAAAACTGTCTCTTATGAGCATAAAAGAAAATAGAAACTAGAACACCAACATCAAGTCATAATATGGCATGAACTACAAAATAATGAAGAATCAAGAAACGTTCATAGTACGATGCAGTCAACAACATCATAACCACAAATGTGGCTGCATCGGCCACATTTTCCGACAATTATGGTAAATACAACCACGACCGAAATTAACAACACTGGTATGAAGTATGAACTTATCGGCTGTTAGACAAGAAGATACCTAGTCAATAATCTGACCTTGATAGCAGGATTAACCATTTCTGTCATAAATTACATTTCTAATGTTGGAGCTGTACAAATCACAAATAAGCAGTCACATTTAGAAGAAGGTAGGGTGAAGAAAGAATTTACAAAATGAAATTTAATTTTAGTGATTGTCTTCTGTAGAATCTATCTTAATTATAAGAGGTTGGTTGAGATGAACCGATGATTCAGCAACAATTGGTAATGTTGAAGAAGATGTAACGCCATCAATATCTTCACTTTCAGCCAAGGCTTTATCTAAAGCAGACTTGGAAACTTTAGTAACATATATCATCAGAATCACTGCAAAAAAACCGAAAATAACAGCTCAGTCTGGATAATGAGACAAGATTGGAATCTTGATCTTATTCCGTATACGAGGCGCAAAATTGGGAAAGTTTTAAAAGAGAGAAACTTGTCATAAATCACAGGTTGAGGTGGATGTACTCCAAAAGAACAGAGGAATTCAATATCTTGTTTTAGCCAAGTTTGAAGAGTTCGGAATTCTATTTGCCCTAAGTCATGTCCTGGTTTAAATGTTGCCATTATTGCACATAAAACATGCAAGATACAAAGATAAGGGAGGATGTATTCTATATTTATGTATCACTTTCGTAATCTGTAACGAGAAGTTAGAAACGAAAAGTACAACTTCTGACTAACCGGTTTACTACAGATATTCTATCCAATACAGTTTTTGAGACAAATTCATCACATGTTGAAGACGATGTAACTTACCAGATATTACGAGGCTTGAAATGATAAAAGCCTGCATCCACAATAAAAAGAAATTAATGTTATACCTGCTTAAAGCATACCTATTTGACCCAGTCAAGAAAATCGAAAGATTGCACCCTAAAAGGCATCTTGATTTCATGAACAAGAAAAGGATAAAAGCAAAGCTAACTCGTCCATGTAAGGACCATTTGAATATAAGTAGTACAGGATGGCATATCTTACCCAACGAGTCGTTGAGAACTCGCCCCAACCGTGTGTCACATCAGAAAGATCTTTTAGAGTTGTTCCAACATATACAAGTGCCAGCGTTATTGGCTGCAATAGTAACAATTTTGGAGGCATTAATGAATTTCCACAACCAACTAGTAAGGTATAAGAACGAATGAATTAAAGATTTTTGTGAAAACTACCTGATTTTTACTACAATCTAGAAGAGGAACATGTGTACTACCAATGGAGTAAAAGAAAATTGGCAACTAGAATGATGGGAGTATAGACACTAGGAATCTTGTAATGGTAATTCTACTAGTTCATTTAGTCACATCATAAGCTAAACTAAAGTATTCTGCCAAGATATATATACTTCCCAAAACCTAATTTCAAACTCAGAACTGCTGCAGATATACAATCATATGTAAGTATACAGAATCCAGACTTAGATAAAGAGGTAATCAAACATTTTGTCTGCCGATAAATCACAGGGTTGCCCACAGATGGGAATGAATGAATTCGTAGATCCCACCCCAAGCACAGACTACAAGAATGATCAAAACCAAATTCTTTTCCGAGTAATTGCTCTCAAATATTTCAATGTTATGAAAAAATATTTCACTGACAAGCAGCAGTGTAGTGCATGATGAGTTATTTCCATTTCACTATCGATATTTGTCACTTTTTGATTCAATGATTGAATTAAGTATTAATATGAAAATGAAACATTTTACGCTTATTTTTAACTTTAAAACGTGAATCTTATGATTCGCAATTCAGAAAAGCAGCCTTCTGATTGGCAATTCAATTCTTGATTTGAAAACTATGATATGCAGAACAACTCTTCTCATAGGTATCTAGTTTACCATTAATCCCATACACTGTTTAATTGAAAAGCTTATAGACAACTTTTTTAACTATCAGTAAGCAAGAGAGAAATTATCCAGAAGAAATCCAATTAACAATCAATGAAAATCATATAGCACGTAAACAGAGTATATTGTTCTACTATCTCCATTATATATTTTTATCAAGGGCATAGATGATACCATCATTCCTAACCAGGAAGCCAGCATGTATTCCCCAAGTGAAACAGGAGTCACCGACAAAAGATAATTTAGCATGTTAAATGGTAGTATTGGAACAAGCCGAAGTAGAAATACAATCTGCAAAAATAGATAAGTAATTTGTCATCAAATACAGCCTTGACAGAGTGACCATTTATAGTTTTCCAACACTTAGAGGATGCACATAGTCTCTTACAAAATAACTGGAAATTTTAAAGATTGGTTCATGGTGATTCAGATGGACGTTTTAGTTAACTCCCAAGTTGATTCTTTTAGGTTCAGCGATACATGTATAGTTCCACTAAACATAAATCTAAGAAATTTAGATCCATGGACTTGAGGAGTGTTATTTATGACCAACAAAAATAGGAGTATTATTTATGCTAAGGTCATATAAGAAGACAAAAGGTCAGAACGGAAAGGTAAATGGGCAGCTGCCACTGATCTGGTTTAATGAGTGAACCTCATTAACACTAATCAATACACTAAGGTGAGATTTAATTAGAAAGTATAATTCTTTCTTATTTAAACAGGCAAACATGGATTTTTACAGACCCCGATGGTATCGTGTTATTCATATTAGCCGATCCAATCTAGTTTGATACACTTCGTATTTGTTGTTTTAACAGGAAATCAAACAATGCTACGTTAATGCATCATAGTTATAGTCATGTTAAAGTAAACAACTATACATAATTTCACCCCCCATTCATTTCACCCAGAGCTGTGAGTTTGTAGACAAGAATATAAATATAGAAAGGTAAAAACACAAAGGACATCACAGTACACAAGCCTCCCACCTAGTGGGGTCTGGGGAGGATAGAAATATGCAACCTTACTCTCACAACCGAAGAGAATGTTTCCGGACCCAAAAAGGTAAAAAAAAGAGGAACATAATTAATTAGACACCAATAGACCCAAGAATTTCAAATCAGTATTAAAAGTGTGAAGTCTATCTACCTTAAAGCCAGATTTCTGAATTGCAATTGCCACTGATCTGAATTGGGGATAATCCTTCAATTTAGAAACAACATATGATCTCCCAATCTGTACAAAATGAAACAAATGTGAATAACCTGATATGAGACAATACAAGGAAACATACCATGATATGAAAAAACATGGACCAAAATGAAGCCCAAACAGAAAGCTAAAGGATATTGCAAGAAAAATGTACATGAAGAAATAGCATGAGAGAAACATCGTGTATTAATCAATAAAAATCTAACATCAATGTTAACAATTCAGCAGTAAGTAGCAGACCAAATTTAGTTATTATTTTGACAACTACTTAAAAATGTAAGACTTGAAAAACTTACTGTTCTACCGAGAAGAAATGCAGCTCCTGCTCCAACAGTTGCACCAATAGAGTCAGCGACAAAGCCCACCGGAAGACCAAAGAGATAACCACCACCAAGCTGAAAAACGAAGTATTAAGTAAAGTGACACAATAAATTCACATTTGACTTTGTTTTTTTCCATGTTTTCTTCTTCTCCACAAGGTATTGTCAAAGATATGGAAAATAAAAGCATGAAAGGAGGGAATATAATTTCAAACTAAGAAGTTATAAACATAAAAAAATCACAAAAGAATGGAACAGGGAATGACAAATGCAAGTCCTCGTCACTCGTCAGTGTGAAAATAATCTAAATAGGTTTTCCTCATCATTGATGCATACTTGCTTAATCCTGAGCAACCTATATTCAGCATTTCAGTATTTTGAACTGAATAGCCATATCAAATTTCAACTTTCTAAAGAGTTACAGGTAACATGACAACAGTGAATAAATTCAGTTCAGAAATTTACAACCGCCTAATGGTGACACTGACATTCACAAATACCTAATAGTTTAAGAAATGATGCAGACAGGATTGCGGGTACTTGAGAACATCACTCTACAATAAATTAAACGATATTTGCAAGAAATTGCATGGTATCAATGGCTCTTACAGTAAGTACTGAAGCTGGAACTGCCAAGACAGTCAAAGGAATGTAAGCAACAGCCCTGAAAATCACCAAACAAATAACCAGTTTCACAAATAGAAACAAGTTTCACATATAGATTGTTAAAATTCAAAAAAGATAGCCAGGCCACTCCCGGTAGGCAGAAATACAAGTGATTTTAAAACATAAGATTGACATACAGAACAAGTGGACCCCAGCGCCCAAGATCACGATCAACCCATATTAAGAAATCCTTCATTATCTGCAAATAAAAAATGAGAAAGGATTCAAAACCTCCACGTAAACAGAATAACTCAGGCAAATTTTCCAGGAACGCAGATCAGAGGCAATAAGAGGAGATCCTCATATGTAAAACTGGTCTAATTACACCATGACTTATGAGCTACTACTTTGTTTTCCACTTTTCAAGCTCGCTAAATAGCTTAGACTTATATAGCCAATTACAAACGAAGTCAATATCTTCCTAGCATCACAACTATATCTCTATACTTAACCATCATAAACCTTTCTTGGTGTAAATGAACCACCTGGTATCCATACTGGAAGCACTGACTAGTCCAGATTCAAGCCGGACAAGACCACAAAGACGAGTCTCCCTATCGAATTTCTAACGCACCTGCAAGCTTAAGCTTGAACATTGCACAAATACTACTTATAAAAAAAGGTTATTCAGTGCACAAAGCTCCACTTAGTAGGGCCTGGAGATGGTAGATGTACGCTGCCTTAACCCGCAAGCAAATACACTATTTATGTAATTTTAACATGTAACCTCAGTCACTAAGCAACAACTTTCCCATTGCGTCAAACAATCAACCAAATGCACCACCAACAACAAAAAAACATCCACCCCATTTCAACAAAAACAAATAACAATTCTACAAATCAAATTAAAATGAAAAATTGGAGAGACCCATAAATGAAATTAAAGACAAAGCTCAAAAGGGTATCATAAAAAGGGAACCTTTTCAACAGGGAGAGTGAAACAAGCAACAACAACAGCGGCAATGAGGAGAATAAAAAGGGTGATTCTTAAAACAGAGGGCCAAGAGAAAGACATTGTGAACCTTCGACGCCAAGGTCTACACTCTTCGTCGTCGTTGAAATCAAAAGAAGGTTGCTTCAACGAAGAGCGAGCCCTCAAACCCTCTAAATTTGCCAGATTTGTTGTTTTTTGAATTCAATTCCAATAATCAAATATAACAAATGATATAATGCTGCAAAACCGTAGTTTTAGGATATCAAACAGATTCTTCAGGATTGTCTTTTTTCATGCTTTTAAGTTTTAGCTATTATTGTAAAAAATATGTTATCTTTGTCGAGAAATGAATGTCTCCAAAACAAACTTGTTTGGATCAGAGAGAGATTCAGAAATCAGAAGAGGATGGCTTTGGCTTATGAGTCATATATATATACATATATTGAGTATAATTAGTGTAACTTTAAATAGATCTCCCTTATATATATAAGAATGGTTTTGTCTCCACTTAAATTAAGTTATATTAGTTATATTCAATCTCAAACATTTATTTTCTTTAATCCAACGAATCAAATGAGTGACCGAAATAAATGATGAAAGAGAAAAAAAAAATTTAAATAATTTTTAAGTTTTACTTATTTGTTCGTTGGATTTTTGAAGATGAATGGTTGAGATTGAGTGTAACTAGTATAACTTAACTTGGGTGTAGACGAATCTCTTATATATATATATA
>NC_032024.1:4179046-4181646 GCF_001865875.1 Lupinus angustifolius
AGGGTCTTCAATGATGTTATGTCCCAATGGGTTTACATCAGATAGAATGAGGAAGAGGATGAGGATTAGGACATGGATAGGATGAGGAAGAGGACGAGGATGGGACGAGGAAGAGGATGAGGATGAGGATGAGGATGAGGATGAGGATAGGATGAGGAGTAGGAGGAGGAGGATGAGGATAGGATGAGGATGTGGATGAGGAAATGATGAGGATGAGGAGGAGGATAGGATGAGGATGAGGGTGAGGATGAGGATAGGATGAGGATGAGGATGAGGATGAGGTAGAGGATGAGGATAGAATGATGAAGAGGATCAGGACATGGATAGGATGAGGATGAGGATGAGGATGAGGATGAGCATGAGGATGAGGATGAGGATGAGGATGAGCATGAGGATGAGGGTAGGATGAGGATTAGGATGAGGATGAGGATGAGGATGAGGATGAGGATAAGGATGAGGTTGAGGATAGGATTAGGATGAGGATAGGTTAAAGATGAGGTTGAGGATGAAGAGGAGGGTAGGATGAGGATGAGGATAGGATGAGGTGGAAGAGAAGAAGGAGGAGGAGGAAGAGGGTGAGGATCAGGATAGGATGAGGAGGAGGATGAGGATAGGATGAGGAGTAGGAGGAGGAGGAGGAAGTGGATGAGGAGGAGGATGAGGATAGGATGAGGAGTAGAAGGAGGAAGAGGAAGTGGAGGAGGAGGAGGATGAGGATGAGGATGAGTAGGAGGATGAGGAGGAGGATAGGATAAGGATGATGATAGGATGAAGGTGGAGATGAGGATAGAATGAGGAAGAGGATGAGGATGAGGATAGGAGGACGATGGGGATGAGGACATGGATAGGATGAGGATGAGTACGAAGATAGGACGATGAAGAGGATGAGGATGAGGATGAGGATAGAATGAGGAGTAGGAGGAGGAGGAGGATGAGGATGAGGATGAGGATGAGATGAGGATGAGGATGAGGGTGAGGATGAGTATGAGGATGAGGGTGAGGATGAGGATATGATAAGGATGAGGATGAGGATGAGGGTGAGGATGAAGATAAAATGATGAAATGAGGATAGGATGAGGATGAGGAAGAGGATGAGGATATGATCAGGATAGGATGAGGATGAGGAAGAGGATAGGATGAGGATGAGGATAACACGAGGATAGGATGAGGATGAGGATGGGAATAGGATGAGGATAAAATGAGGAAGAGGTTGAGGATGAGGATAGGATGAGAATGAGGATAGGGACGACGATAAGACGAGGACGAGGATAGGACGAGGAAAAAGGATGAGGATGAGGAGTAGGAGGAGGAGGAGGATGAGGATAGGATGAGGATGAGGGGGAGGATAGGATGAGGATGAGGATAGGATGTGGATTAGGATGAGGATGAGGGTGAGGATGAGGATAGAATGATGAAGAGGATGAGGATAGGATGAGGACATGGATAGGATGAGGATGAGGATGAGGACATGGATAGGGATAAGGAAGAGGATGAGGACGAAGATGGGATGAGGAAGAGGATAGGATGAGGATGAGGATTAGGAGAAGGATGAGGATGAGGATGAGGACATGGATAGGATGAGGATGATGACGAGGTTAGGATGAGGATGAGCATAGGATGAGGATGAGGAGGAGGAGGATGAGGATTGGATGAGGAGGAGGAGGAAGAGGAGGAAATGGATATGAGGAGGATGAGGATAGGATGAGGATGAGGAGGAGGAGGATGAGGATTGGATGAGGAGGAGGAGGAAGAGGAGGAAATGGATATGAGGAGGATGAGGATAGGATGAGGATGAGGAGGAGGAGGATGAGGATTGGATGAGGAGGAGGAGGAAGAGGAGGAAATGGATATGAGGAGGATGAGGATAGGATGAGGATGAGTAGGAGGATGGGATGAGAATGAGGATGAGGATGAGGATTAGGATAGGATGACGAGGATGAGGATGAGGATATGACGAGGATGAGGATGAGCATGAGGATGAGGTTACGATGAGGCGGAGGAGGATGAGAAGGAGGAGGAGGAGGATGAAGATAGGATGAGGATCAGGAGTAGGATTTGATGGGGATGAGGATGAGGAAGAGGATCAGGATATGATGAGGATGAGGACAAGGCTAGGATGAGAATAGGATGCGGGTGAGGATGAGGGCAAGGATAGGATGAGGACGAGGATATGATGAGGAGTTGGAGGAGGAGGATGAGGATGAGGAGGAGGATAGGATGAGGATGAGGATAGGATGAGGGTGAGGATGAGGAGGAGGATGAGGATGAGCATGAGGAAGAGCATGAGTATGAGGATGAGGACGAGGATAGGATGAGGATGAGCATGAGGATAGGATGAGGATCAGGACGAGGACGATGATAGGATTAGAAAGAGGATGAGAATGAGGATGAGGAAGAGGATAGAATGAGGATGAGGATGAGGAGGAGGGGAAGGAGGAGAATAGGATGAGGAGGAGGATAGGATGTGGATGAGGATAGGATGAGGATGAAGATAGGATGAGGAATTGGAGGAGGACGATAGGATGAGGATGAAGAGTAGGATAGGACGAGGGTGAGGAAGAGGAAGAGGATAGGATGAGGTTGAGGACGAAGATAGGATG
>NC_032024.1:4181746-4182072 GCF_001865875.1 Lupinus angustifolius
ATGAGGATTAGGATGAGGATAGAAATAGGATGAGGAGGAGGATAGGATGAGGATGAGGAGGAGGATGAGGATGAGAATGAGGACGAGCATGAGGATGAGGAGGAGGAAGAGGATGAGAGTGAGGAAGAGCGTGCGGATGAGGATGAGGACGAGGATAGGATGAGGATGAGGATGAGGATGAGGATAGGGTGAGGACATGGATTGGATGAGGACGATGATAGGATAAAAAGAGGATGAAGATAGGATGAGAATGAGGATAGGATGAGGATGAGGAAGAGGATGACGAGGAGGATAGGATGAGGATAAGGATGAGGATGAGGAGGAGG
>NC_032024.1:4182172-4182835 GCF_001865875.1 Lupinus angustifolius
GGAGGATAGGATGAGGATGAGGATAGGATGAGGGTGCAGACAATGATGAGGATGAGGATGAGGATTAGGATAGGATGAGGATGGGGATGAGGATGTGGATGAGGATAGGATGAGGATGAGGAACAGGATGAGGATGAAGAGGAGGGTAGGCTGACTATGAGTATGAGGATGAGGATAGGATGAGGATGAGGAAGAGGATAGGATGAGGATGAGGATGAGGATGAGGTTGAGGATAGGATGAGGATGGGGATGAAGATAGGATGAGGATGAAGAGGAGGGTAGGCTGACTATGAGTATGAGGATGAGGATAGGATGAGGATGAGGAGGAGGATGAGGAATTGGAGGAGGAGGATGAGGATAAGTTGGAGGATAGGATGAGGATAGGATGAGGGTGAGGACGAACATGGGATGAGGAAGAGGATGAGGACGAAAATGGGATGAGGATGAGCATAGGATGAAGAGGAGGATGATGATGAGGAGGAGGGTAGGATGAGGATGAGGATGGATGAGGATGAGGATGAGGATTAGGATAGGATTAGGACGGGGATAAGGATGAGGAAGAGGATAGGATGGGGATAAGGATGAGGAAGAGGATAGGATGAGGATGAAAACGAAGATAGGATGAGGATGAAGAGGAGGGTAGGATGAGGATGGGGATGAGGA
>NC_032024.1:4182935-4183583 GCF_001865875.1 Lupinus angustifolius
AGTTGGAGGATGAGGATGAGGATAGGAATAAGATGAGGATGAGGAGGAGGATAGGATGAGGATGAGGAGGAGCAGGAGGAGGAGGATCAGGATAGGACGAGGAGGAGGATATGATGTGGAGTTGGAGGAGGAGGATGAGGAAGAGCATGAGGATGAGGATGACGACGAGGATAGGATTAGTATGAGCATGGGGATGAGGATGTTGACGAAGATAAGGCGAGGATGAAGAGGAGGGTAGGATGAGGATGAGGATAGGATGAGGAGGAGGAGGAGGATAAGGATGAGGATGAGAATGAGCATGAAGATGAGGATAGGATGAGGATCAGGATGAGGATGACGATAAGATGAGGATGAGGCGGAGGACAGGATGAGGATGAGGATGAGGATGTGGATAAGATGAGGAGGAGGATATGATGAGGAGTTGGAGGAGGAGGATGTGGATGAGGATGAGGATGGGGGTGAGGACGAAGATGGGATGAGGAAGAGGATGACGACGAAGATGGGATGAGGAAGAGGACAGGATGAGGATGAGGATTAGGATGAGGATAGGACTAGGGGGAGGATGAGGAGGAGGAGGAGGAGGATGAGGAAGAGGGTGAGGATAGGACGAGGATGAGGATGTGGATGACGAGGAGGATAGGATGAGGA
>NC_032024.1:4183683-4185156 GCF_001865875.1 Lupinus angustifolius
GATGAGGAGGAAGAGGAGGGTAGGATGAGGATGAGGATGTGGATAGGATGAGTATAGGATGAGGACGTGGATAGGATGACGATGAGGATAGGATGAGGATGAGAACATGATGAGGAGGTGGAGGAGGAGGTGGATAGGATGAGGAGAAGGATAGGATGAGGAGAAGGAGGAGGATAGGATGTAGATGAGGTTGAGAATGAGGAAGAGGATAGGATGAGGATGAGGTTGAGGATGAGGAGGAGGATAGGATGAGGATGAGGTTGAGGATGAGGAGGAGGATAGGATGAGGAGAAGGAGGAGGATGAGGATAGGATGAGGACGAGGATAGGATGAGGATGAGGATAGGATGGGGAATTGGAGTAGGAGGAGGATGAAGATGAGGATGAAGATGAGGATGAGGATGAGGAGGACGTAGATGGGAGGAGAAAGAGGATGTGGACGAAGATGGGATGAGGATGAGGATAGGATGAGGATGAGGATGAGGAGGAGGAGAGGATGAGGATGAGGATGAGGATTAGGATGGGGATGAGGATGAGGAAGATAATAGGTTGAGGATGAGGATAGGATGAGGATGAGGACGAAGATAAGATGAGGAAGAGGATTAGGATGAAGAGGAGGGTAGGATGAGGCTGGGGATTAGGATGAGGATGAGGATGAGGATAGGATGAGGAATTGGAGGAGGAGGATGAGGATAGGATGAGGATGAGGACGAAGATAAGATGAGGAAGAGGATTAGGATGAAGAGGAGGGTAGGATGAGGCTGGGGATTAGGATGAGGATGAGGATGAGGATAGGATGAGGAATTGGAGGAGGAGGATCAAGATGACCATGAGGAGGAGGATAGGAGGAGGGTGAGGACGAAGATGGGAGGAGAAAGAGGATGAGGACGAAGATGGGTTGAGGATGACGATAGGATGAGGATGCGTATGAGGATGAGGAGGAGGATAGGATGAGGATGGGGATGAGGATGAGGAAGAGGATAGGATGAGGATGAGGACGAAGATAAGATGAGGAAGAGGATGAGGATGAAGAGGAGGGTAGGATGAGGATGGGGATGAGGATGAGGATAGGATGAGGAGGAGGATAGGATCAGGATGAGGATAGGATGAGTATGCGGATAGGAAGAGGAGGAGGATGAGGATGTGATGAGGTTGTGGAGGAGGATAGGATTAGGATGAGGATGAGGATGAGGATGAGGAAGAGGAGGAGGAGGATGAGGATGAGGAAGAGGATAGGATGTGGACGAGGAAGAGGATAGGATGAGGAATTGGAGTAGGAGGAAAGGATAAGGAATTGGAGGAGGAGGATGAGGATCAGGAGGAGGATAGGATGAGAATGAGGATGAGGAGGAGGGTAGGATCAGGATGAGGATAAGGATGAGGATGAGGATAGGATGAGGAAGAGGATGAGGAGAAGATGAGGACGAGGATAGGAAGAGGATGAGGAATTGGAGGAAGAGGATGAGGATAGGAT
>NC_032024.1:4185256-4186327 GCF_001865875.1 Lupinus angustifolius
AGGATGAGGATGAGGATGAGGATGAGGATAGGATGAGGATGAGGATTACGATATGATGAGGTTGGGGACGAGGATAGGATGAGGGTGAGGATGAGGACGAGGATTGGATGAGGATGAGGATAGGATGAGGAAGAGGGTGAGGTTAGGAATTAGGAAATGAGGATAGGATGAGGAATTGGAGGAGGAGGATGAGGAAGAGGATAGGATGAGGATGAGGATGAGGATGAAGAGGAGGGTAGGATGAGGATGGGGATGAGAATGAGGATTAGTATGGGATGAGTAGGAGGACGAGGAGGATGAGGATGAGGATGAGGATTGGATGAGGATGAGGATGAGGATGAGGAAAGGATGAGGTCGTGGAGGAGGATAGGATGAGGATGAGGACGAGGATAGGATGAGGATGAGGATGAGGATTAGGATTAGGACAGGATGAGGATGGTGATGAGGAGGAGGATAGGATTAGGATGAGGACGATGATAGGATAAGGAAGAGGATGTGGATGAAGAGGAGGGTAGGATGAGGATGGGGATAAGGATGAGGATGAGGATGAGGACGAGAATAGGATGAGGATGACGATAGGATGCGGAGGAGGAGGATGAGGATGAGGATGAGGAATTGGAGGAAGAGGATGAGGATAGGATGAGGATGAGGATGAGGAGAAGGATAGGAAGAGGATGAGGATGAGGATAGCATAAGGATGAGGACGAAGAGCAGGGTAGGATGAGGATGGGGATGAGGTGAGGAGGCGGAGGAGGAGGAGGATGAGGATGAGGATGAGGATGAGGATGAGCTTAAGATGTGGAGGAGGAGGAGGATAGGATGAAGATGAGGATGGGGATGAGGATATGATAAGGACGAGAATAGGATGAGGAGGCGGAGGAGGAGGAGGATGAGGATGAGGATGTGGATGAGCTTAAGATGTGGAGGAGGAGGAGGATAGGAATGAGGATGAGGATGAGGAGGAGGATAGGATGAGGATGAGGATAGGATCAGGGTGAGGACAAAGATAAGATGAGGAAGAGGATGAGGATGAAGTGGAGGGTAGGATGAGGATGGGGATGAGGATGAGGA
>NC_032024.1:4186427-4187480 GCF_001865875.1 Lupinus angustifolius
AGGATAGGATGAGAATGAGGATATGATGAGGATGAAGACGAAGATAGGATAAGGAGAAAGAGCAGGGTAGGGAGGATGTGGATAGGATGAGGATGAGGATGAGGATAGGATGAGGATGAGGATGAGGATAGATTGAGGAGGAGGAGGAGGAGGACGAGGATGAGGATAGGATGAGGATTGGATGAGGATGAGGTTGAGGATGAGGGCGAGGACAAAGATGAGGCTGAGGATGAGGATGAGGATGAGGATGAGGACGAAGATAAGATGAGGAAGAGGATGAGGATGAACAGGATGAGGATAGGATGAGGAAGAGGATAGGATCAGGATGAGGATGCGGATAGGATGAGGAGGAAGATGAGGATGAGGATGAGGATAGGATGAGATTGTGGAGGAGGATAGGATGTGGATGAGGAGGAGGAGGATGTGGAGGATGAGGAAGAGGATAGGATGAGGAATTGGAGGAGGAGGATGAGGATGAGGATACGGAGGATGAGGATGAGGATATGATGCAGACGAGGATAGGATGAGGATGAGGAAGAGGATAGGATGAGGATGAGGATGAGGATGAGGACGATGATAAGATGAGGAAGAGGATGAGGATGAAGAGGAAGGTAGGATGAGGATGGGGATGAGGATGAGGATAGGATGAGGAGGAGGATCGGATTAGGATGAGGATGCGGATAGGATGAGGAGGAAGATGAGGATTGGATGAGGATGATGATGAGGATAGGATGAGGTTGTGGGGGAGGATAGGATGTGGATGAGGAGGAGGATGTGGAGGATGAGGATAGGATGAGGATGAGGATGAGGAAGAGGATAGGATGAGGATGGGGATGAGGATGGGGATGACGATGAGGATGAGGAGGAGGGTAGGATGAGGAGGAGGGTAGCATGAGGATGAGGATGAGGATTAGATAGGATGTGAGGATGGGGATGAGGATGGGGATGACGATGAGGATGAGGAGGAGGATGTGGAGGATGAGGATAGGATGAGGACGGGGATATGATGAGGATGAGGATATGATAAGAATTAGGTTAGGATGAGGAGGAGGA
>NC_032024.1:4187580-4188013 GCF_001865875.1 Lupinus angustifolius
CTATGAGGATAAGGATAGGATGAGGAGGAGGATGAGGATGAGGAAGAGGATGAGGATGAGGATGAGGACGAGGTTAGGATGAGGAGGAGAATGAGGATAGGAGGAGGATGAGAATGAGGATAGAATTAAGAGTCGGATGAGGAGGAGTACGAGGATGAGGATAAGAGGAGGATGAGAATGAGGAGGAGGATGAGGATGAGGAAGACGAAAGGATGTAAACGAGAATGAGAATGAGAATAACATGAGGATGAGGAGGAGGATAGGTTGAGGACGTGAATGAGAATGAGGATGAGGATAGGATGAGGACGAGAATGAGGATGAGGATAGGATGAGGAGGAAGATGAGGAAGATGAGGAAGATGAGGATGAGGATAGGATGAGGACGTGGAAGAGGATGAGGTTAGGATGAGGATGAGGATAGGATTAGGACGAGA
>NC_032024.1:4188113-4188646 GCF_001865875.1 Lupinus angustifolius
GATGAGGATGAGAATGTGGAAGAGGATGAGGATGAGGATAAGGATTGGATGAGGAAGAGGTAGAGGATGAGGATGAAGATGAGGTTAGGATCAGCATGAGGAGGAGGATGAGAATGAGGATAGGATGAAGAGGAGGATGAGGAGGAGGATGAGGAGGAGGATGAGGAAAGGTTGAGGATGAGAATGAGAATGAGGATAGGATGAGGTTGAGAAAGAGGATAGGATGAGGACTAGAATAAGAATGAGGATAGGATGAGGATGAGGATCGGGATAGGATGAGGACGAGAATGAGGATTAGGATAGGATAAAGATGACGAAGAGGATAGGATAAGGACGAGAATGAGGATGAGGATGAGGAAGAGGAAAGGATGAGGACGAGCATGAGAATGAGGATAGGATAAAGATGACGAAGAGGATAGGATAAGGACGAGAATGAGAAAGAGGTTAGGATGAGGATAAGGATGAGGACGAGAATGAGGATGAGGATAGGATGAGGAGGAGGATGAGGATAGGATGAGGACGAGAATGAGGAT
>NC_032024.1:4188746-4190003 GCF_001865875.1 Lupinus angustifolius
TGAGGACGAGGATAGGATGAGGATGAGGATAGGATGAGGAATTGGAGGAGGAGGATGAGGATTAGGAGGAGGATAGGATGAGGAGGAGGATGGATTGAGGATGAGGATGAGGATAGGATGAGGGTGAGGATGAGGATGAGGAGAAGGATGAGGCCAGGATTAGGATGAGGAGGAGGAGAAGCATGAGGATATGATAGGATGAGGATGAGGATGAGGATAGGATGAGGAGGAGGAGGATGAGGATGGGGATGAGGATGAGGATGAGGATGAGGTTGATAATAGGACGAGGTTGGGGATAGGATGCGGACGAGGATGAGGACATGGATAGGATAAGTATGAGGAGGATGAGAAGGAGGAGGAGGAGGAGGAGCGTGAGGATGAGGATACGATGAGGAGGAGGGTATGGATAGGAGGAGGATGAGGATAGGATGAGGAGGAGGATGAGGAAGAGGATGAGGATAGGATGAGGATGAGGATAGCATGAGGGTGAGGACAAAGATGAGGATGAGGATTTGGATGAGGATGAGGATAGGATGAGGAGGAGGATATGATGAGGAGGATATAGATAGGATGAGGATGAGGATAGGATGAGGATGAGTAGGAGCAGGATGAGGAAAGGATGAGGATGAGGAAGAGGATGAGAATTAGGTGGAGGATAGTATGAGGATGAGTAGAGGATGAGGGTGAGGACGAGGATGAGGATGAGGATGAGGATGAGGATAGGGTGAGGAGGAGGAGGATGAGGAGGAGGAGGATGATAGGTTGAGGACATGGATAGGATGAGGATGAGGATGAGGACATGGATAGAATGAGGACGAGGATAGGATGAGGAAAGACGATGAGGATGAGGATTAGGATAGGATGAGGAGTAGCAGGAGGAGGAGGAGGAGGAAGAGGAGGAGGATGAGGATAGGATGAGGATGAGGATTAGGATAGGATGAGGATGAGGAGGAGGATAGGATGAGGAGGAGGGTGAGGATAGGATTTGGATGAGGATGAGGATAGAATGAGGAAGAGGATGAGGATGAGGATGAGGACATGGATAGAATGAGGACGAGGATAGGATGAGGAAAGACGATGAGGATGAGGATTAGGATAGGATGAGGAGTAGCAGGAGGAGGAGGAGGAGGAAGAGGAGGAGGATGAGGATAGGATGAGGATGAGGATTAGGATAGGATGAGGATGAGGAGGAGGATAGGATGAGGAGGAGGGTGAGGATAGGATTTGGATGAGGATGAGGATAGAATGAGGAAGAGG
>NC_032024.1:4190588-4190808 GCF_001865875.1 Lupinus angustifolius
GCATATGAGGATGAGCATGAGGATGAGGATTAGGATAGGATGAGGATGGGGATGAGGATGAGGAAGGGGATAGGATGAGGATGAGAAAGAGGATAGGATGAGGATTAGGACGAAGATAGGACAAGGAGGAGGATGAGGATGTTGAGGAAGGTAGGATGAGCATGGGGATGAGGATGAGGACGAGGATAGGATAAGGAGGAGGACGAGGATAGGATAGGAT
>NC_032024.1:4190908-4191164 GCF_001865875.1 Lupinus angustifolius
GGACGAGGATGAGGATAGGATGAGGATGAGGAAGAGGATGAGGATGAAGAGGAGGGTAGGCTGAGGAGGAGGAGGAGGACGAGGAGAATGAGGATAGGATAGGATAAGGAAGAGGATGAGGATGAAGTGGAGGGTAGGATGAGGATGGGGATGAGGATGAGGATGGGATGAGGAGGAGGACGAGGTGGATGAGGATAGGATAGGATGAGGACGAGGTTGTGGAGGAGGATAGGATGAGGATGAGGAGGAGGAGGAG
>NC_032024.1:4191264-4191514 GCF_001865875.1 Lupinus angustifolius
GAAAAGGATGAGCATAAGATGAGGATGAGGAGGAGGATAGGATGAGGACGAGGATGAGGAGGAGGAGGAGGATGAGGATAGGATGAGTGCGAGGATATGATGAGGAGTTGGAGGAGGAGGATAATGATGAGGATGAGGATAGGATGAGGGTAGGATGAGGGTGAGGACGAAGATGGGATGAGGATGAGGATTAGGATGAGAATAGGACTAGGATGAGGATGAGGAGGAGGATGAGGAAGAGCATGAGGAT
>NC_032024.1:4191614-4191866 GCF_001865875.1 Lupinus angustifolius
GGATGAGGATGGGGATTAGGATTGGATGAGGATGAGGAAGAGGATAGGATGAGGATGAGGACGAAGATAGGATGAGGAAGAGGATTAGGAGGAGGAGGATGAGGATGAGGATTAGGATGAGGATTAGGAGGAGGAGGATGAGGAGGAGGATAGGATGAGGATGAGTAGGAGGTGGAGGATGATGATAGGATGAGTATGAGGACAAAGATAGGATGAGGAAGAGGATGAGGATGAAGAGGAGGGTAGGATGAG
>NC_032024.1:4191966-4192181 GCF_001865875.1 Lupinus angustifolius
ATAGGATGAGGATGGGGATGTGGATGAGGAAGAGGATAGGATGAGGATGAGGACGAAGAGGATGGTAGGATGAGGATTAGGATGAGGACGTGGAAAGGATGAGGATGACGCTAGGATGAGGATGAGGATAGGATGAGGATGAGGATAAGGATGAGGATGAGGATGAGGTTGAGGATGATGATAGGATGAGGATGAGGAGGAGGATAGGAAGAGGA
>NC_032024.1:4192281-4193033 GCF_001865875.1 Lupinus angustifolius
AAGAGGAGGGTAGGATGAGGATGGGGATGAGAATGAGGACGAAGATGGGATGAGGAGGTGGTACGATTAGGACGAGTATGAGGATAGGATGAGAAAGATGGGATGAGGAGGTGGTTACGATTAGGACGAGGATGAGGATAGGATGAGGATGAGGATGAGGAGGTGGTTAGAATGAGGATGAGGATGAGGATGAGGATGGGGAAGAGGATAGGATGAGGGCGAGGAAGAAGATGAGGCTGAGCATGAGGATGAGGCTGAGGATGAGGATGAGGATTAGGATAGGATGAGGATGGAGATGAGGACGTGGATATGATGAGGAAGAGGATTGAATGAGGATGAGGATAGGATGAGGATGAGGACGAAAATAGGAGGAGGATGAGGACGAAGATAGGATGAGGATAGGGTGAGGACGAGGATAGGATGAGGATGAGGAATTGGAGGAGGAGGATGAGGAAGAGGATAGGATGAGGACGAGGAAGAGGATGAGGATGAAGAGGAGGGTAGGATGAGTTTGGGGATGAGGATAGGATCAGGACGAGGATGAGGATAGGATGACGACGAGGATACGATGAGGATGTGGATGAGGATAGGATGAGGATGTGGATGAGGATAGGATGAGCACGAGGATAGGATGAGGATGATGATAGGATGAAGATGATGATAGGATGAGTTTGAGGATGAGGATAGGATGAGGGTGAGGACGAAGATGAGGCTGAGGATGAGGCTAAGGATGAGGATGAGGATTAGGATAG
>NC_032024.1:4193133-4193533 GCF_001865875.1 Lupinus angustifolius
GAGGAAGAGGATGAGGATGAAGTGGAGGGTAGGATGAGGATAGGGATGAGGATGAGGACGGGATGAGGAGGAGGACGAGGTGGATGAGGATAGGATAGGATGAGGACGAGGTTGTCGAGGAGGATAGGATGAGGATGAGGAGGAGGAGGAGGATGAGGAGGAGGATAGGATGAGGATGAGGATGAGTAGGAGGGTAAGATGAAGATGAGGAGTAGGAGGAGGATGAGGATGAGGATAGGATGAGGATGAGGATAGGATGAGGACGAAGATAGGATGAGGATGGGGATGAGGATGAGGATGCAGATGAGGATATGATGAGGACGAGGATAGGATGAGGATGAGGATAGGATGAGGACGAGGAGAATGAGGATGAGGATAGGATGAGGTTGTGGAGGAGGAT
>NC_032024.1:4193633-4194094 GCF_001865875.1 Lupinus angustifolius
GGATGAGGATGAGGATGGGGACGAAGATAGGATGAGGAAGAGGATGAGGATGAAGAGGAAGGTAGGATGAGGATGAGGATAGGATGAGGAGGAGCAGGAGGAGGATGATGATGAGGATGAGGATAAGGATGAGGATGAGGATGACGACGAAGATAGGATGACATTGAGCATGGGGATGAGGATGGGGACGGAGATAAGATGAGGATGAAGAGAAGGGTAGGATGAGGATGAGGATAGGATGAGGAAGAGGAGGAGGAGGTGGAGGAGGAGGAAGAGGATGAGGATACAATGTGGATGAGAATGAGGATGAGCATGAGGATGAGGATAGGATGAGCATAAGATGGGGATGAGGAGGAGGATAGGATGAGGATGAGGATGAGGAGGAGGAGGATGAGGATGAGGATAGGATGAGGAGGAGGATATGATGAGGAGTTGGAGGAGGAGGATGATTATGAGGATGA
>NC_032024.1:4194194-4194999 GCF_001865875.1 Lupinus angustifolius
GGACATGGATAGGATGAGGATGAGGACGAGGATAGGATGTGGATGACGATGGGGATAGGATGAGGAAGAGGAGGAGGATGAGGATGAGGATGAGGGTGAGGATGAGGATGAGGATAGAATGATGAAGAGGATGAGGATAGGATGAGGACATGGATAGGATGAGGATGAGGACGAGGATAGGATGTGGATGACGATGGGGATAGGATGAGGAAGAGGAGGAGGATGAGGATGAGGATGAGGGTGAGGATGAGGATGAGGATAGAATGATGAAGAGGATGAGGATAGGATGAGGACATGGATAGGATGAGGATGAGGACGAGGATAGGATGTGGATGACGATGGGGATAGGATGAGGAAGAGGAGGAGGATGAGGATGAGGATGAGGGTGAGGATGAGGATGAGGATAGAATGATGAAGAGGATGAGGATAGGATGAGGACATGGATAGGATGAGGATGAGGACGAGGATAGGATGTGGATGACGATGGGGATAGGATGAGGAAGAGGAGGAGGATGAGGATGAGGATGAGGGTGAGGATGAGGATGAGGATAGAATGATGAAGAGGATGAGGATAGGATGAGGACATGGATAGGATGAGGATGAGGACGAGGATAGGATGTGGATGACGATGGGGATAGGATGAGGAAGAGGAGGAGGATGAGGATGAGGATGAGGGTGAGGATGAGGATGAGGATAGAATGATGAAGAGGATGAGGATAGGATGAGGACATGGATAGGATGAGGATGAAGACGAGGGTAGGACGAGGAAGATGAAGAGGATGAGGATGAGGATGAGGATAGAATG
>NC_032024.1:4195421-4195991 GCF_001865875.1 Lupinus angustifolius
CATGATTTAATGAAAATAAAATACTTAACAATAATTTAAAAATACTCCTAACACTACCCATGAGAATTAATCCCACTTATTCGTGCAATAAAATAAAAACAACTACCATATAACATCTATGGACATAAATGCCCTTTCCCCATGCAATCTCCAGTGAGTCCTTTGTGACCTTAAGGAGTCTTGATTTGGCTTTGGCCCTAGTCATAGGACCCTCTTGACCTCTCTTGCCACTTGAATCAGAACTTGGCCTAGGCTGGTTCATATCAACTAGGATGAGGATGAGGACGAGGAGAACGATAGGATGAGAATGAGGATGAGGATAGGATGAGGGTGAGAACGAAGATGGGAAGAGGAAGTGGATGAGGACGAAGATGGGATGAGGAAGAGGATAAGATGAGGAAGAGGATTAGGATCAGGATGGGACTAGGATGAAGAGGAGGATAGGATGAGGATGAGGAGGAGGATGAGGATGAGGATGAGAAAGAGCATGAGGATGTGGATGAGGACGAGGATAGGATGAGGATAGGATGAGGATGAGGATGAGGATGAGGATGAGGATGAGGACATGGA
>NC_032024.1:4196091-4196527 GCF_001865875.1 Lupinus angustifolius
GATAGGATGAGGATGGGGATAGGGATGAGGATGAGGATGAGGAAGAGGATGGGGTTAAGGATGAGGATGAAGAGGAGGGTAGGATGAGGATGAGGATGGGGATGAGGATGAGGATGAGGTTGTAGAGGAGGGTAGGATGAGGATGAGGATTAGGATAGGTTGTGGACGTGGATAGGATGAGGATGAGGAAAGGATGAGGATGAGGATAGGATGAGGAATTGGAGGAGGAGGATGGGGATGAGGATGAGGCGGAGGATAAGATGAGGATGAGGATGAGGATGGGATGAGGAAGAGGATAGGATGAGGATTAGGACGAAGATAGGATGAGGAAGAGGATGAGGATGAAGAGGAGGGTAGGATGAGGATGGGGAGGAGGGTAGGATGAAGATGAAGAGGAGGGTAGGATGAGGATGAGGATAGGATGTGGAGGAGGACG
>NC_032024.1:4197161-4262328 GCF_001865875.1 Lupinus angustifolius
TGAGATACATCCAATCAATACTATAGACATTTAGTGGTTTAGATATACTACCAAATTGAAACCATTAGATTTCCGTATAATTAAATTGATTGCTAAGATATGGACCAAATTTAAAAAACTTACTCCAATAAGTAGATCTTCATCTATATAATAATAATAATTATTATTATTATTATATGGGTAAATCTACTCAAATTTATATACATGTTTTTATTTAGTTAGATTGTCTTATGTATTCAAATTGAACTTATTGAAGTATAAAATTGGAATTTATTAGAAACCATAATTATTTAGTGCAAAATTATAAGGATTTAATATGTATATATATTTTATACTGTTTGTAAATTATTCATCATTGATTTATTAAATATTATTGATTGTCAAACAAAAGTAATACAAATCGGTGAATGATATACTAACAGTGTAAAAAACTTTACACTGTCAATACACATATTTTAAACTCAAATTATAATTAAGGTTTCATACTTTATAAGTGGTGGTGTGACAATAGTAATAATGATGAGAATGGTATAGTGATGAAAAAAATGGTATAGTTATGATGATAACATCAATATTGAGAAGTAGATTTTGATTATGGTGATGAAAATATTTGAATATTTAAATAATCCTTTTTAGGTTGTTATGAGTTAGTTAGTGGATCGAGAAAAGTAACTAATAAATATAATACGAAATTAGTTTCTTTTAGTCCGAGTCATGGGATGTATTGATGTAATATAGTATTAGTTGAGTTAATTAAATGCTAGAATATTATAAGGAAATATTAAAAATAAGTATGATTCATTTAAACAATTTCAATGAATTTTAGGGATAAAAATACTCTAAGGTTTTCTATGATATGTTTTTTTCTAAATTAAATGAAATATATGTAATAGTCTCTTTGGTTTCCTCATTATATTCTTCAATCATTGTTGCAAATATCCGGTTACATGGCTGATCTTCCCCACATAAATTCAAGATGATTTTTAGTGATGTATCTCAACTCCATTCAATTATTCTCTCACATAGTTTTATTTATTGAACTTATGAGTTTAATCTCTTATAATTTACATAATTTCATATATCATCATTTTCTTATAAAAATGGATTAAAATATTCTTATTAAAACTCTACCTGAGCCTGAGCAGTTCAACAGAAAACAGAAAAACTCTTTATGAACTGCAGTTCACTGTGGTTCTGGTAGATGGGGTAGGAGAGAAGGGAATTATGACAGTTATATAAAAATATTGTATTTTTTTGGCAGTTAGTATAGTTATTTTAGAATTTCCTTTTATCCTATTTATTCAGAAATAATAACAGAAGTACATGACAGCAAACTCTCCTGTGTAAGGCATAACCTTAAAAAACATATTTTTCTAATGATAATAATGTCATGTTGGTTGATTCAGCTGATAAATTCATTAGTGATTAGTAAATAAATTTTATATTGAAAAAAAAGTAAAAATGAAAAAAGGATTGTATAGATTTTCTCATACACATATTAACAAAATGATCATAAGCTTTTTCATCAGATAAAAAGAAAACTTACAATTACAAAAAGTTGGTCAATCAAAATGATGAAAGTGAAACATACTTTGCATTGTTTTGCAACCACTGAACTCATATGACATATACACTCATTACTATAACTTCTCCCACCTTAGAAGAATCACTATGCATCTTCATATGATATAAATTCTAGTTTTCTGCTCTAGTAAGTGCCTTGAACACTTTATCAATAACTGAGGCTTAGGAAATTTCATTGATAAGGAATGTTTTGCCATTCTATAAAAGCCTAGACAACAAAGATGTTCTGATTCTTGGAACTTGATATAATTCAATATATAGAACAAGTTTGTGGAGGAGAATAGAAAGTGTGAAAATGAGTAGTGAGTGACATGAATGGCCTCTGAATGGAACCATAGAAACCTAAGTACTTTCTGTCACATTGTCCCTCTTGCCAAATCAGCCTGAAAATGACTTGCTGCATCATAATAGGAATGCCAAACCCTGTCTATATTAGCCTATGTATTATCATACATTGGTGAATTTCATGATGCATTTGAGTAGATGGGTATTTTAAGAATAAAGTAAACCAAAATATTTTACTTATGATAAAGATCACAATCACGTAGTTCAGCAAGAATTTCACCAACCTATGTTTTTATTAGTACTTCATTTATTGTAACCTGAAAATCATATTGTCTTTAATTCAATAGAATGTTGTGATTATCACCTTTATAGCAGATTATATACATAACACATGCATGTGGAAATTGAAAGTTAAGTTATGTATAGTATTTACATATTACATATACATATACATAACACAGATCAGTATTGCAAACTTGGGTTGAGCTTCTAATTATACCACAAGGACATTAATTTCTACTTTATCATTGACAATCCTTAAAAAGTAACATTAGTTTTTTTCTGGAATGAATTTGATTTCTAGCATATTCAATATATAAGGCAAGACAAAACAATGAATTATATTATACTAAGGATATAATTTGAATATAATAATTTTCAGTTGTATGTTTTTGAGACAACACCAGACAGCAGACACAAAAACAGAGTTGATCTCAGAAGGTAGAGTTTGGGGGTTAGGATGTTATGTAACACATGCTCATTAAATACTAATTTACAAGGTTAAAATAGAGTAATACATTGAGGTAACTACATAACCACATAATCATCTATATATATCTATGTATTACACCTAAAAGTTGATCAAAAAATGGTGCTCCTTGTTAAGAATCTTTAGGCCACTTAAGAAGCATGCAAACACATATCCTCATAATGTATAACTTCCCTCTTTGTTGCCTTAAGATTCTCCTCCATTTTGAAAATCTTCCACCCTTTTTTCCCATCATGAGTATATGAATGCAGTTACACATTTTGCTTGAACTTACTACCCAAGCAGCACAATTTATAATAGATAAAATCTGACCCCATGATAAGGCTCATCCTCATGATAAGGCTCCACTTGTACTTGAATTCCAAATCAATATCACATGCTCTTTCTAATCACAATTTTCACCTAAAAAATGCATAGTTTGTTGTTAAATCATGTTGCATTTTAATGCATTAGCAAGTACAGTGAGTCAATAAAGACAACCCTTATCTTAAATAGTGGCTAATTTCACATCATTATCTTTTCAAACATAGGGGACCTCTTTAACTCTCTTCTTCAAATGAAATACACATGTGATGGCTTGTCATTTACCTAAGACTTAGGGATAATTCCAACAAATTAATCAGAACTTCACGTGAGATTCACAACACCCTCACCTGTTTTTGGCCACGTTTGCTTAGCTGAGTTTGATTATCCTCAAATTGGTTATGCATGTGTGATTTATAAGTTTGTCAAATAATGTCTCATACATTTTATCTTAAAAGTTGCAAGTCCCAAATATAAGATCTTTAGTCCATATATAATCTTTGTGGACCCATTGGATTAGTCTACTAATATCTAGCTTAGGATTCTAATATTACAAACTTGGTAATCTTTTCAACTACTTAGCAATTTCAATCATGGTCATGTTTTTTTTTACAATAAACACAAGAGTATTGTAAGATTACTTTGAGGGATACTCCTTAGGCGTTCATGAGAGTTATGAAGGAAAGGGAATGAGAGGGATCAAAGAGTTAGGAAATGGAGGAAGGGAAGGAAAAAGAAGACAATCATCTCTTTTGTTTGAGAGTATGAAATTTAGATAAGGAATATAAACTAATGATAATGTAGAAATATTTTTTATTTTCCCTTAAAAAATGTAATTTACAATGAGAAATGAACAATGATATATAATTATATAATATTAGTAAATATATTTAGCTATTTTGATATTTTGTATCCAAAAAAATCCAAATTAGAATAACTTTAAAAATAGACACACAGTGTGTTTGAGAAACTCTCCAAAACTTTCGTATCTCCTTCATCCAACTCCCAAACAAAGCCCTAAGAAATAAAAAGGATATAATTTTTAATTAAAACTAATAAATTCAATTTTCAACATATTAATTTCATTATTTAATTTCACTATTTTCCATATTTTCTATAAATACCTTCTCTTCTTGATTGCAAATTTACAAATAAAATTAAAATTAAGGTACTACTCCTAGTTATATAGAAACCATTTTTTATCTTTTTAGTACTACTAAGAGTATTATTTACACTAGAAACAAAGAACTAATTTTTTTTTGGGTGTGTAAATGTCCATTTCAATAAGTGTAATTCTTAAAAATTGAACTTTTGACCTTTTAGTTTTTCCGTAAATCCAATAGAGTCTTGCACTATAGACCAATGACTTATAAGTAATCATCCTTTTATTTAAATATGTGATTCATATTCTTTTATATTTTACATGATTTTCTTTGAGATGAACAACATACATGATACAATTAATTGAGTATTCCATGATGAAGGTAAGAGAACCTATAAATCAGATTTTTTTGAAGTACATAACTAAGATAGAATACAAGTATTATTAATGGTCCTACATAAATAGTGAAGGTAAGATATGAACCACAAGAGAGCCTTGCTAGACCATTGAGGGTGACACAAAATGGAAGCCAGTTGTAGAAGTTGATGAATGTGTTGGAGACATGTTATTTCAAGGGTTGGAATTTTGTGCTGTTTTAGTCTGAAATGAGAGAAAAGAAAGGTCCAGGCTGGTAATAAGTCTTAAATGTGGCATTCATCTATTGCCTTATTGGACCTTAGGACGTGCAATAATATGCTAAGTTAGTTGATTCAAGATGTGACTAACTGAGATTACACCTTATCAATGTGCAACATTAATTTTAGATCAGCATCATCATGAGGTTTGTATGACTTTATATGGAGGAGATTCTTAGCCATTATAGCTAGGTTATTGTTAGTATATACTCTTCTTCATGAAAAACAATGAAGATACTAAGAATATCTATTAGAGTTATCACATTGTATTTGGTGGAGGTATAAGCACTTAAATTTGTCTAATGATAGAATATTTTAATTAATTACAATTTATTTTTTGTTTTTTAATTGTGAGCATGTATTGGTTCAGCGGTGTAAAACTTCACTAGATATACGAAACAATTAAAATGTCAAGAGTTTGATTCCTATGAGAGACACTTGTTGAGAGACAGTCATACACCCAAAATGAATTAGTTTTTTTACTTATAACGTGGGATACCCTGATAGTACCAAAAAATTATATATGGGTAATGTTAGAGATATAACTTATAAATGATTGATTTAATTTCAATGTATAAGTAAATTATAATTTGATTTATAATTACTAGTTTTTGAGAGATGTTATACTACTTGTCAAACCACATTTTTTAATTTAACAAAATTAATATTATAAGTTAATACTTTCATAAATAAAAGTTATATAAACTATAATTTAAAAGGAGTATATATATTTTATTATCAACTATATGATAATTTGATATATTGTCAATGTATTGTTTATCATTTATGCTTAATTATCATTGAATTTTTAAAAGAAGTAATATGTAACACTCTAGCTCTAGTATAATGATCATTTATCTCTGACGTCACAGGTTCGAATTGCGGAAGGCTCCCCTAAGAGGGAAATAAAATATTGCGGAGAGTATTTAAGCTTAATGAGTGACACACTCAATATATTTATGAGTCTGAGAGAAATCGCATATCAGAACTGGGGTGTTACATAATACAAATAAATTGTGAATATTAACTCTATATATTATTCTTTATGTTAACAGTGAATATATATTACACTTTACAACAATCAAATTTTCTAAATTTAATATGGAGTAGCATATATTCACCTATATTGAAAGAGAATTTTAAGTTCAATTATATATTTTTTAATGTGTGCTTAAAAACATAATTTAGTTGACCCAAAAAAGTGTTTATATCGAAAATGATCTATTTATAAAATTTATGTATATAAATAAATGTGCGTTCATAATTCCCAATACAATTTTTTTGAATATCTTAAAATATCATTGAACACGGATAATAAATATCATGCAATAAATAATTATTAAAATTTGAGGCTCTTAAAATATTGAAACTTCTCCTTTACAACTTAAATGCATTAAATAAAGCTCATATTCCTTTTGTCCAACTTTAAATAGTAATTGGTATAAAGGTTAGTTACGTCCAGAAATTTAAATAGTTGAGAGCGACACTTGTTAAGAGAAACAATCACATTCCTAAAAATGGAATTAATCTTTTATCTAAAAAGGTGAGGGAATACCTTTGTAATATAATTTTTTTTAACAAAGTAATTACATACTATTATGTGTTTCTGTGATGTGTGCGAATGAGGCAACTAGAGAAAAAAATGTTTATACTGACAGTGTAAGAATTTTTTATACTATCATTTCATTATCTACCATTTATTTTTAATTATGTTTGACTTTTTAGAAAAATAATTCAAATGAATGGTGAATGATAAACTGATTGTGCATAATTCTTTACACTATCAGTGCATCAATATTATACTCTTTTAACAAATCATAATGGATGAATTACCCTTGAAATTGAAATATTTATAAATTTCATGTCAACTAATAATATCAATTCATAATACAAACTTACCTGGTTAGGCTTTTTTTAAGTGTGTCCTATAGCACACATTAAAGACTCAAATAATATCGGTTCTTTTCCTTTATACATGTTGTTCTAAGTTGTTTTACAGAAACAAAAAAGTCCAATTGATTTTTTGATTTTAACAAAATTGTTATTATTTTTTATAATATTTTGTTGGGAGATTTTCATATATGAATTACAATATTCCTCCATGGATTAAGTGAAAGAAGCATATAAGTGAGTTTGACACCACATCTTGAACCAAAACCATAAAAGCATTATGTCTAATGTGGAACTTCTTCATTCACACTTGGAATATCCAACATCTCCCCTCAAGTGTGAGTTCCCCGCCGTTAGCTTATCCTTTCATCAATTGTCACATTGACCTCTCGTCAGGAAGACTTTCGATACAAGGATCCCTCATGGATCTACCGACCACGTGCCGCTTTAATACTCCATTGAGTCGTCGAACCATCGGCTCTGATACTACTTGTAGGGAGATCTTCATCATGAGTTACAACATTCCTTCATGGACTAAGTGAAAGAAACATATAAGTGAGTTTGACACCACATCTTGGCCCAAAACCTTAAGGCATTAGGATTATAGGTCCATCCACTTATATGCTCTTTAACTCATCCATTTTTTACCCAATGTGAGACTTCTTCATTCACACTTGTAATACCAACATATTTCTTCTCAATTTATCTCTTCAATTTATTCTACCATTATTTTCTAGTTTCTACAATACTGATGTGAGAATACAATTAGTAAAAAATAATTAACTTATTATTGTATTTTGAGAATGAAAATTATATGTGGAAAATTTTCTGATAAAAACCACATTAACAAACTTATCATTTCTTTTGTTCATTTCATTTCACGCATAAAAGTTTTAAATAAAATTCAGAAATCGGAGGCTTTTTTTAAAAGTAATCTTACTTTTTGTAGTCAATAATAAGCAAGAAGAATATTAGTAAATCCATTTATTCAGTGGATTAAATTAATAACAATTATTAAACTTCCATTACTCATCATCTCAATCGGTTAAAAAATCAATAAGTTGCTAGTTAGATCAATGAGTTATACATTGTACCAATAACTCCAATCTACATTAACTTTTAAAAAATTATAATATTAGATAATCTTATTTATTAAATTTATACTTCATTTTTAAAAAACATCATCACACAATTAGCTAATTAAACAACTCATGAGAAGATTATTGGGAGAGATAGTTATTGGGAGAGACAGCCACAATCCTCAAAAACGATTAATTCTTCATCCAAAAAAGTGAGGAAATACATTTGATAATGCAAAAAATAACCAATGAGTCACCAATTTTCGCTTTATACAAACCAAATTAAATTGATTTACATTAACTATAGTACATGATTATCACATTTGCTGCTCCAACTAATTAGGCATCTGATCAAATCCAGGGTCCTAGTCAACTTTAATAACATTGTAATTAATAAATACTTTTTATTACTTATTTTTAAAAATCATCTTGTTGACTAAAAAATAAGGAACCTAAAAAATAGAATATTTTAATTATATAGGAGATGAGTTTTCTCCATGACAACCATCCACATATTCACACTTAATTTGTGGAAGATGAATATACTAGTATTTACTCATGTACATATTACACTTAATTGAGTATATGATATCCAATAACCTTTTAAGTTTAATTATATTTTTATCAATAATTTATAAATATAATGTGTTTTGAAGAAGCATATACTAATGTGTGAGAATATATTAATATATTAATATATGATATCCACTATAGTGCTTCAAGGTCTTTGCAAATATAGCAACATCGAGAGTAGAAAGCTGCCAAGGCTTGTAACAACCCACAATGAAAAAGTATGTCAGGCAAAGTTCATAAAATGAAACATACAATCTAAGTATAGATATACCTAGGACTATGTGATAATATGTGTCTCCATGTATAAGTTATTAGTGTGGTTTATGTGTATTTTTTCACCAACCATGAGACAATTTTGTCACCCCTACCCACAACAAAAGAGAGTCATTTCTTGTAATGAAAAGATAAGTGATGCCAAAAACCAAAGAGAATGTGATATGATTTTACACTTATACCCTTATGTTTATTATGATAAGACAAATTTATGCTTCAAACTAAATGAAAAAATTGCACTTGCCTCTCCATTAATGGAGAGAAGCCTGACCCACCCACAACCCCACAATTATTTTTTTATACTACAAAGTATATTCTTCAATGAACAAAAGTTACTTGTCCTAAAGTCTATCACAATTTTTTGTTTCCATCAATTAAAAATTGACACATAAATAAATAAAATTTAAAAACGAAATGTTACATTTTATATTAATTACTCAAAGCTCTGATTGGATCGAGACAAGATTTGGGGACAAAGATTTGTCCTCAACCTCATAGCTAAGTAACTAATTCTCTCCTGTGTACAGAACTATCCATCCTAACCAGAAATCGATTTTTTATATGAATTAATCGAATCCCAAATTCCCATTTTGGTATTTTCTAAACCAAATTTCCGTTTATTATTTTAATAGTAAACAAAAAAGAATCTTAAATAAACAAAAGTAAAAAATAAACAACTGTCCTGAGAGGTGGTTGGGTTATGTATGATGCACCACAACCACCACCACCACCACCACCACTACCACTACTACTACCACCACCTCATATCCACCACCCTCACCGCCACCATGCCTTCTCCCTCCTCCTCCTCCACCACCATTCCTCCACCTTCCCCCAACCCTAAACCCAAACCCTCCTCTCATTCCCATCTCTGCAACCACCACCCCCTTCCGCCACCCTCGACCTCCTTATCCTCCTCCTAGTCCTCTTCTCCGGCACCTTTCTCCTCTCCTCATACTTCTCCTACATATTCAACTCCCTCTCTCTCTTCCTCTCTCAATCCAAATCCCAATTACCATCCCTTCCTCCTCTTCTTCCTCTTGTCATCCGCCGGCGCCGCCTTAGAAGCGGGTGCAGGGGTTTGAATAACGTGGTGGAGTTTGTTTTGCAGATACAAACAGAGGAGATTCTTAGAAGCGGATCAGGGTTTGGATTTGGAGAGATTGATAAGGTTCCTTTGAAGGGAGGGAGTAAAGGGAACCCTAATTATGAGTGTCTTAGGGCTGAATTAAGGAAGATGGCACCGCCGAATGGCTGCGCCGTCTTGCTCTTCCGTCTTCTCTTCAAGGGTGGGGATCCAAAAAAGGAAAGGGCCACAAGAGGTGTTTGGTAATTCTCTTTTCGCCTTTTTTTAAACTTAATTCAGAAATTTAGTTCTTGCTTGGTTTTGCTTTGTAATATATAAGTAGATAAGGAATAATTTCATTGATTGGTCAAGGAAGTAAGATTTTGTGGTATAAGGAGTTGGCATGGATAATAGTGGCAGGAGTGATGTTAGAAGTTAGCTGGTAGGTTAATGTGGCAGAGATTTCATGTTTAGCTTAGCTTGATGAATTGGGATGAAAGGAAATGGATTAAGTTAGGAGTGAATGTATTAGAGGGGAAGTAGGAGCGGAATCATGTCGGACGGTTTGGATATATGAGAAGAAAACAGTTAGGAGAGTTGATTAGCCCCGTAGTTAGATGGTGTTGAAATTTGAGGAAAACTTAGGTGAAAGATTTGGTATTTGAGATAGAACACAATGACGTTTTATCATGTAGCTGACCTCATTTAGTGAGCGATAACTTTGAATGTTATTGTTGTTCTAGTTCTTTCTTGTTTTTTTATTGGATGTGTTTCTGGTTGCATTGTGAATGAATATAGCTTGATTACTTTACTGTTTGAACTTTTGCTAATTAGTTGTGGCCTTTTGTCTTTGATTGCTAATTAGCAAATATTAGAATGCTGCATTGTATGAGTAGACACACTAGATCAGATAAAGATATAGGATTGGAAATGAATGCATCATGGAGAAAGTTGGAGTAGCTCTTATTGTAGAAAAGATGCTAGAATTGCATCTTAAGTGGTTTGGAATATGTGGATAGTCCAATTCCTAGAGGAAGAGGGAGACCAAGAAAAACTATAGGCGAAATGATTAAGAAAGACTTAGAGATCAACATTTTGTCAATGAACATAATTTATAATAGATCATTATGGCGTCGTCTGATCCATGTAGCTGACCCCACCGAGTAGGATAATAACTTGACTGTTGTTGTTTTTCTGCTTTTGATTAGTCCATATGTAGTTTTGTGCAATTATTGTGCATTTTGTTACGCTCGTTGGCTGTGGCTTTTTATCTTTTGATTTTTGCTTGTCATGCCTAAAGGGAAGAGCTGTTTTTACTCCTGGTTGTGACATAAAGAGATGCATTAGTTTTCTTCTTATCATATGGATTTTAGGTTTTTTCAACCTGTGAAACTGGTTAAGACAAGTCGTTCATATCCATATGTTGTAAGGTGGAAATCTCTCTATACTATTCGTGATTGCATGAATCACCTTGGAGGGGTTAACTATATGGTCAGAGTTATATAGTAGTCAATAGCGCATTGTTGGCTCTATAGCTGTGGAGCGGTGTGTAGCAGCCCTCTGCTGCAGGAGAGCTCCTGTGGCATCGCATTTCAGTGTTGAGTCTTTTGCAAGCCGATATAGCAGGTCAATCACAGACGGAATAGCAAGAGGAGTGGTCACTATTCTCTGTTCATGCGTTTCTTCCCTGCAGCCCATTCATTTTCCGATCAAATCCTAGCAGCTCACAAGCTTTTCAGCCAACCTCACTCCACTTCTGTCTTAAAACCTTCCTTTTTTGACCAAGCTATCTCATTTTCCCTGTAAGCAACCCAAGTTCTAATCAAGCCCTGTCCCCTTTTCAAAAGTAAGCTATGACCAGAAGCATGGAGCTTTGACTGTGCTCCCTTTTTCAAAAGTTTCTGGTGGACCCGTAATTACAAAGGTGTACCAAAGAAGAAGGAAAGAAAGAGAGGGAAAAGGGGGAACAAATGCAAATGGGTTGGTTACATATGTCTCTAACAAACTGGATACGTGACAGCAAGAGAATGGAAAGGAAGATTCACTGTCACTAGAGTAAAGGGAATCATTCCCATAGTACTGTGTATTTTCTTTTCTGCACTTATTTTCATGACATATCCTTGTACCTTGCAATCTGATCTTGGAAGTAATACACTAATTTTCTGCACAATTACTGTTTCATTGGTTCTATATTTGACTTAAATTCTTCTGGTATGTATCAGTTTCTAACTTCAGATCATTGTTTTGTTTTTTGAGTTCGTTGAGACTTACTCATAATTCCATCCTTTTGTGCTTTTGGAATTAACTATCATTTTGTTTTGGATGCATTATCTCAAATCGTTTTTTCAGTGTATTTGGCTGTGCACTTTTGTGCTAAACTAAAAATTGTTCTCTGGAATTGACATATGTTGCTATATTTTCTGTCATAAAACTTCATGTTTAAACTTGGCTATCCCACTAAAGCTGAAGTTGCAGTCGTCGTGCATTTTTACTTAGAACAGGAAACTTAGCTGCGTGATCACGGTGGCCTGTTTAAGAAGTTATTGGATATCCACTAGTTAAGATTGTTGGAGTTATGCTCAATGGACTTTGAGTGAATTTTACTAAATGGTAACTCTGAACATCTGATTTTACTGATTTGAACAGGTACCCACCCAATGTGAGTCTTAATGGAACAGGATATAATCGTTGATTGACAATGGTGCTGCCATATGATTCATATCATTACCTTTCTCATGGTTCCCATTTACTGGAAGACTTATGATGATAACCAAATTTTCTCTTTATTTTTTCCTCAAGAGAAGATAGCAATATGGTTTTAGCCACCCTTCCACATTCTATGTTATGAAGGATTCTTTTCTACACACTTTGGAAGGATCATACATAATTAACAGCACTAAATATTTCACTTTGAGCTTAAAAAATATGTGGGCAATTCTATTGATACCCAAAAATCATTGCTCACACACAGAGAGATAGACTATCTATCAGTGTAGTGTGTAAGCAATGTTGTTTGAATGTTCATAGAATTGCCCAAAATGTAGGCATTATGATTGGTGTGGTATTTTATTTATAATGTTTAATAATGTGTATTTCACTATCTAACGTTCTTAAAGTGTGCAAATAAACCCTTACACTAATCTTGCTATTAATTTCTTCCAAAATAGGTCTTACCCTCTTCATCTGTTTGTGCATATAGCAACATTTCAAACTCAAATTCCTAACTATAGTAAGTTAACCAAATTTGCAATATATTTAAGTGGGAACATCTTCTAGCATAGCAAAATGACATACATCTATAATTAAAATGGATCTTTCCAACACCAATTCTAAGGAACTTTTTTCATTTATCTAAAGAACGGAAGTCATAAGTTTTTTATTGTTTTGCGTTTCTTTTACAGAGGTGCATCATTATTATTGGAATTATTTCAATTTTGAACTGGATTTCATGGGTGAGATGATGTTTAGAGCAACTAGGGTGGTTGTTCTTAACAAAATAAGAACATTCTTATTCTTTTTTATATTGTATCATTCTTATTTTCTGCTTTCTGTTCTTAAATAAGAACAATTTTTCTCCTTTTTATTCAAAGGAAAGTGAGAAGAAGCATAGATGATTTGAGAAAAAGGTAGATATCGGACAAATAAGAATGATGTTTGTAAGCGGAAAAAATGTATATTGTTATTATGTTATAGGAAGTTGTAATAAATTATAAAATAATATAGATATTCAAATAAGAATGAATATTTTATTTGTTGCTGGAAATGCTCTTAGTTTACTAAAATTGAATTGATATTTTTAGCATGATAATGTTTTACATCATCCATCATTTATTTAGATGATAAATAAAAAATAATTAAATATGAAGAGTTGATGATGAGAAGAAAATGTATAAATATTTGTTCAGTTAATCATTTGCCTATCACTTTTCTTCATCTCCTTTCCAATACTAATTGTATTAACCTCATTTTTTTGTATAATCAAAAACTTTCTCTGAAATAATTTCTTCCTTGTCCCTTTCAACAATTATTTTTTTCATATGAACCAAATATTTGATCTTTAACCCTACCTTTTAACAATTCTACATTAAGAGGTACTGATTTCTAAGCGTGATGTTATTCTCCCATATATTTAACCATCCAAAGCAACATTCGAGTATATTTTTTATATGCATCCAATTCTAATGATCACGTCTGTCTCATGTTGATGTTGATTTCTGCGAGTCTCAGACTCAAAACATTGACTCCTCTTTCTCTAAGATGGTTTTCCACTTCTCCCACTTTCCAAAACCCACAACACTTCATTTCTATCTTATTCAATGCAAGACAACACAACAATCTCTTCGATTGCGAGCTTGCCTTTGTTTCTGCACTCAAATCTTGTTCCTCCCTTCACTCCTCTTCTCTTGGTTGTCAAATCCATTCTCTAATATTGAAACTTGGTCTTCACTCCAACACCTTCATTCAAAACAGTTTGATCAACATGTACTCTAAAAGTGGTTCCTTTTCTGATGCCCAATTGCTTTTTGATGCTTCTCCTACGTTGGATCATGTGTCTTGTAACATTATGGTATCTGGGTATATTAAAGCTGGTCAATTGGACCGTGCCCGCCAACTGTTTGACGTAATGCCGAGTAAAGGTTGTGTCTCCTACACAACCATGATAATGGGTCTTGTCCAAAATGATTGCTTTGGAGAAGCCATTGAGGTTTTCAAGCTTATGAGGTCCAATGGTGTGGTGCCAAATGATTTGACGCTCGTGAATGTGATATCTGCTTGCTCGCATTTTCGTGAAATTTCGAGCTGCCGCATGATTCATGCCTTGGCTGTTAAATTGCGCATTGAGGGGTTGGTTCTTGTTTTGACGAATTTGATGCATGCATATTGTCTTTGTTCTTGTGTAAGGGAAGCTAGAAGGTTGTTTGACAAGATGGCAGAACGAAATCTAGTCTCGTGGAATGTAATGTTGAATGGATATACAAAGGCAGGCCTAGTTGACATGGCCAAGGAGTTGTTTGAGAGAATTCCCGATAAAGATGTGATTTCTTGGGGCACCATGATCGATGGTTTTATCCAAACGGATCGTTTGCATGAAGCTTTGGTGATGTATTGTGCAATGCTACAAACCGGATTGGGACCTAATGAAGTCATGGTTGTGAATTTGGTTTCAGCATGTGGTCGTCTAAATACAATTGGTGCTGGTCGGCAGTTGCATGGAACAGTTGTTAAAAGTGGTTTCGACTGTTATAATTTTATACAGACTGCGATCGTCCACTTTTATGCATCTTGTGGGATGATGGACCTTGCTAATTTGCAATTTGAGGTGGGTGTAAAGGATCACATAGTGTCATGGAATGCTCTGCTTGCTGGATTCATAAGAAACGGAATGATGGAGAAGGCAAGGCAAATATTTGATGAGATGCCTGAAAGAGATGTATTTTCATGGAGTACTATGATTTCTGGTTACTCACAGGCTGTAGAGCCTAGAATGGCTCTTGAACTCTTCTATAAAATGGTAGCAAGTGGAGTCAAACCGAATGAAGTTACAATGGTGAGTGTATTATCTGCAATTGCCACTTTAGGAACATTGAAGGAAGGAAGATGGGCCCATGAATACATACGTAGTGAATCCATTCCTTTGAATGACAATTTATGTGCAGCACTGATTGATATGTATGCGAAGTGTGGGAGCGTCAACACTGCCTTACAATTTTTCAATCAGATTCGAGACAAAGTCTCTTCTGTGTGTCCGTGGAATGCTATCATATGCGGGCTAGCCTCACATGGACATGCAAGTTTGTCCCTTGAGGTTTTTTCTGACTTGCAGAGGTATCATATTAAACCCAATCCAATTACATTTATAGGCGTCCTAAGCGCTTGTTGCCATGCCGGGATGGTGGATCCTGGGCGGAAAATATTTAAAAGTATGAAAAGTGTATATAATGTGGAACCAGATTGCAAGCATTATGGTTGTATGGTTGATCTTTTGGGCAGAGCTGGGCTGTTAGAAGAAGCTGAGGAATTGATAAAGAGCATGCCAATGGAGGCTGACATTGTGATATGGGGAACTTTATTAGCGGCATGTAGAATTCACGGAAAAGTTAACATAGGAGAGAGAGCTGCAGAAAGTTTGTCACGGTTGGCACCATCTCACGGTGGAGGTAAAGTTCTCCTATCAAACATATATGCAGATGCCGGAAGGTGGGACGATGTATCATTGGTAAGAGGAGTTATACAGAGCCAGAGAATGGAGAGAGTACCTGGGTGCAGTGGTGTTGTAAGATAGTTAAAAAGAGTTTCAGCTCACATTTTCTTGCTAACCTTAATGATGAAGATTTTGATAGTAGAAATAGTTTGAGGAGTAATCCTTCATCCATGTTCAATAATTTGTCTACAAATTCTCCTTATTAATTTATGTGCCAGCTTACAATGTTTTAACATGAAATCATCCATTATTATTTTTGCTGCAAGATGCATGTTCTCTTTGCATTGAAGTCTCAAGTTTGCAAGCATGGATACAAAGATTTTATTTATAATCTGAAGGCCAAGTTTAACAGTGGATATCTTCCTCACTTAGTAATTCAAATTGCAAATTTTTACCTTGCCTATTTGTTAGTTACACCTGTCACCTGTGTCATGGGCCAAAAGATGCCCTTTAGTTATAGCCTTATAGGTCAAAAGTAACTCTTTGTCTGGTTTGATAGGTTTATGTGGATGAGGCATATTGGAAAGTAAGTCACATATTGCCTACATCATTACCTCGGAAATGATTTAAATACCTGTTGGGTCACTCTTCTCATTGCGAATTGATTTTGAGATGAAAACTTAACATATAATTCACATTGAGAGTGGGCTTCACTTGGTAGTGTGCAACAATTTCAATACTTTAAAGTTAAGTTACACCTTTACAAACAGGATGAAAATTTCAGGAATGAGTAAGGGTAAATAAAACTGAATTTTTTATAGTTGTCAAGGACAAGTACTTATAAATGCTTTAACTTTTTAGGTGAAGGTCAAAAACTTGATTTCATTTTGGGTTGAATTTAACTTAACCATGAAGAATGTGAACTTAAAGAATTGAGCCTTATTTGTTAGAAGCCTGTTTGCTTGGCTAGTGATGAAGAAAATTTTAATAATTTATTAAAATAATAATTAAGAAAATATTATTGCTAATTAAAAAAATTTGAATTCTCCTTCTTTGGTGGGTAGTTTTCTCTGAACTGAATGAGTAGTTATGTATTTATAGTTTGATAAAATGTATAGCAATTTCAATTCCAGCAAATGATTTATGGGTAAATAAGCACTTTTTTTTAGACAACATTAAAACTACTTAAAAAGAAGAGATATGTTTGTATTGAGAATGGAGAAGTACTCATTTATTGATATTCATAAATTTTATAAATATATCAATTATTAATGATACAAACGGACTATTTTAGATAACTTAAAAAACGTTTTCCCTAAGTAACCTTGTTGAAGCTGTAGTAGTACTGATATCACTGACTCCTTCCTTTGACTTCTTTAAAAGGATGGTGTCCATACTTATATCAAGATTTACATATAACACCACTATTCTTTAAAAAATTATAAATAAGGAAAACGTGTATGGAATATTTTTGTATTATTTTTACATTAATCTAATTAGAGTGAAATATCTATGTAGTTTCAGTATAAAGATTTATAGAACATCATTCATTATTCATTAATATTTAAAATTAAAAATCAATGATAATTAAATATGAAAAATGATTAATGATACAACGACAATATAAAAATTCTTACATGTATACATAATTTTCTTATCTAATTATTAATTAACATGTAGAAATTGATTGATAAGTAGTAGATCAATAATTAATGAAGTCATTGTTTTATTATGCCAATAACATAACGTAAGGAATACACAATTACTGCCCCGGTGCAAGGAACATATAATACTGATCCTTTATCATCGTACCTTAAACAAAGAAAGCAACTTCTTCCTAAATCCAAATGGGTAATAGATTAATATTACCATGTATAATTAATTAATTATTTGCTTACTTTAAAATAATTTTATCTCCTCACTTAACACCACGAGAATATATCCTCCCAAATAAAAAAGCACGACCACAAAAAAATTGACACATGTCTACTAATTATTCACTCTTTAAGTTTATGTGAATTTCCAAGTTTACCCTATCTCTCAAAGTCAAATGAGACAATGAAAAAACGCAAGCAGGTAAAACTGCTCCAAAAGGGAACAAGGTTCCTCTCTGTTTCTCCATTAACTGAAAGTCAAATGCATTTTCTCCCATTGATTTTAGGGGAGGTATCCACATACTTTTTTAAACTTATTTTATTTTGTATTATATCCATCAATTCTAGAGAAATTCAATAGTTTGAATTAGTGAATAGATCTAAACCCTCATAAAATTGATGGCTGAGATGATGAGAAAATTTAAAAAACTTATTTTTGGAGTAAGTGAATCTCCACTCTTGATTTTAATGACAAAAATATAATTTTATATAATAAAAAAGATAAATGTGTCATTGAAAGTTGCATTTTCATTTATCTTTTGAAGCAGTTGTCTCTTCATTAATGAAAATGGGATCCTAACAAAAAAGATATATTTTTAAGGATTTAATATGTATACACTAACGGTGTAAGTGTTTTTAACACTGTCAGCAAATTATTGACCATTGACTTATTAACCATCATTGACTCTTAAACAAAAGTAATACAAATTAATGATAGATAATATGCTAACAGTATAAAAAACTTTACACTGTCAATGCACAAATTTTAAACTCTTATTTTAATTGTTATGATTCTTTTGTATAACCAAAGAATAAATCTCTTTTAAGTTATTATAAGTAATGAAACATTTGATCATTTAGTGTACTTAGGGATAAGTGTGGCTTTATGCTCCAAACCAACATCTTATTGGTTGTTCTGATTAATCTGAATAAGTGTTTTGTTTAATCATGATTATTGGGTTAATTGAAACTTGAGAGGAGTTTTATTTTAGGATTCTTGCATGTTGCTTTTTATAGGGAAAATAATATAAATTGAAGATTTAGGACCCATGCAATATATTCCTAAGATAATTCTGCTTTCTATTCAATACCTTCCAAAACCGTATAGAAAGTGTTTGAATTTTTCTGCCTTGTTACATGTCCAGGTGTCACCATATAATGCAAAAAGAATAGGAGATAAATATATATTTATGTTAGTTAGTACTATCATTTAATAATAAAATTTTAATTATAATTAAATCTTTAATGTGTTATCAATTATTTATTGATTATATCTACATAGGCTAGGTGTTAATATAAACCATGGGCAAAACACTGCTGCCAAATTGTAATTGATTCCGTACCAATCATAAGTAAAACAACATTGCTGCGAAAGTCATAACTCAATTTAAATCAACCAAATTTATTGCACATTTCCACATACATACCCTATTAATTAATCCCTTTGGTATCATCCAAACAACACATTCAAATCAAATCATACGTGCAAGCCACATGAACAAATTTCCTTGAGCCAACCACATTTGTGCTGACACAATTATTAATTTAATCCTATAAATAAACCAAAGTATACCCCACCCCTTAATAGTAATTAAAACACTGTACAATTACCCCCACTTAACCATTTAATCACAAACCTACCCTCTCATAGTTCATCAACCACTACTATAGCATTACGATCATAATTACAATTATATCAACAACATGGACCCTGACCCCAACCGTTGTTTAAAACCTTACTTTTGTCACTCTACCTTTCTATATCAAGAGGTGAGAAGTTTTTCCCTACATGAAGAAAACTATTGGGGTTATGAACCATGTTTTTCTTTTGTGACTCAACATCATCACTTGACTTGTTCTCTTCTTCATATCCATCTTCATCATTCCCCAAAGAGAAATATTGAACCTTACTTCCACCATAAACCTTGACCAGAACCAAATACAAAGACATGCCGAAAATCGTGACCAAAATGAAGAACCAACTAAATTGAATGTTGACAAGGGATTTAGCACGGTGAAGAGCTTCATGGTCATTGCACCTCACAACTTTATGACCTTCCTCAAGGTTCATGAAGCAACCCTTAGGGATAAGGTTTGGTGTCCAAAGCATGAAACCCATAAGTATAAACCACAAGCCTTGAAAGAATATGCTTAAAGAACGAACAAAACTTATTAAGAAACTTTTGGGCATGGCAATTCCAAAAAGTGTTGTTACTAAAGAAACAAGAACAACAAGTTGCAACAACATGTGGTATTGTCCTTCTGGTCCCATGTGGTCTGCTGAGTGAAGATGGAATAAGAGAAACTGTTGAGAAAATGCTATGGAACCTAACAAATTTGTTAAGTCATTTTGTGATTCTATGTGGATTTTGTCTAGGATGATTGCAAAAGCAGCATAGACAAAGAAGGTTAGAGAGATTAAAGAGTGCTCAAAATTATGAAGATGGTTGGAAGGAATGGTTCCATCAGAGTCAAAAGGTTGGTGCTTATCTGGTCCTATGAAGAGTTCCATAGATATTGAGGCTATGGAACCAGCCATGATGAGAAAAAGTTCTAGATATTTGGATTTTGATGTAGGGAACCATGGTGGTGAAATATAGGACTTTGGGTTAAGAACATGGAGCTTGATATGGTTGTAAAGGTGCCATAGACCAATTAATAAGAACCCAAAACCTGGTGCAACATGACCAATTAAAGTGCCCATTTTATGAACTAAAAAAATTAACTTTTTTTGTTGTTGTTGTGTGGGTTTTTGGAAGAGAGAAAAGGAGGGAAAAGAGTATGAGTTTTATGGAAGAGTAGGACTTAGTTGATGGAGCAAAAATTGGAAGAGTTGGAGGGTTTTTATATGATGTGGTGTTTAGGGTCCAGAGTGTTCTATAGGGTGAAATAATGAATTTGAAGTCTAATTTTGTGGTGGCTTGAAGAACAAGGTTTTTTGGTTTGTTCCTTATCTGACTAAATAACTCCTGACGAATGTGATGAGGTGGCGCTGACTTTCTAGAATAAAATAAAAAGAATAAGATGTGGATAGGAGAATTTATAAAATGAGAAAAAGATGTATACACTGACAGTGTAAGAATTTTTTACACTTTCATTCTATTATCTATCATTCATTTTCAATTATGTTTGATTTTTTACAAAAAGTCATTCAAATGAAGGGTGAATGATACACTAATTATGTATAATTCTTTACACCATCGGTACATCAATATTATATTACACTCTTATAAAATAGGTGTTTCATGTTATCCTAAGGTAAGTTTGTGAATTTTAAAAGTGAATACAAGTAACATCTTACCTAAATTTCAGTGACTAAAATCTAAATTACCTATATATTTTGAAAAAAATAGAACTAAAAAATATTTTAGTTTTAAATAAATCACCCAACCATTGGGATTTATCTGCAAATCAGTTTTGGAACAATATATGATAGTTTTAAGAGAGTATTAAGCTTATTCGGTTAAGAATTGAGTTTCAAGTATAATGTTTTTTAGAATCTTATTTAAGGGTGAAACTGTCTTTATTTGAATCATAGTATTTTTTTTAAGACTATTTTATGGGTTTATGAGATTATATTTTCATTTGTTAGTCTATTAACTTAATAAGGCAAATGTTTGATTGTTATTTTCATTTATTAACCCATTTTTTTGTGTCATGTGGAAAAGTTAAAAGAATCTTATCTTGAAGTTTAATGAGTATGAAGTTAAGTCTTTTAATGAATATGTAATGTAATGGAATGAAGCCTTAATTATCTATGGCAATGATACGAATTTTCATTTCAAGTTTTCAAAGAATTTTTTTTCCTTGTAAGGAGTTTAAGAACAGTCTTTGAATTTGAAGCTGATGATGGCGCTGACCTTTGGTATTTTCTAATTTTTCTCATTTCAAATATAATCTGAACGGTCGTTAAACTGAACAACTTTTGTTTTTCTTCTTGTCTTCGTGTAAAGGTTCCTCATCATCAAATACATAATATATGGTCATCAAATCATGATTATTATTTCGGCGGCTTCATAATAATTACATCATATGTGCTATTTTATATCTTTTTTATTTGGCTAGTTTTATTACAATTAAGATCTACTGTAAAAACTTGCCAATGGTAAAATCTATGAAGTTAAGACATACTCATATTAAATCTTACATGGCATTCATAATCAGATAATTAGAATGAAAAGTTTAATGAATATAGTGATAATGATTTTGATAGTTTTAATCTCCCACTGTATAAATATAATATTTGCCTATCAAAACAAAGAAAATATTACCTAATACTATAATCAAACTTTATTTTTTTAGGCCTCAAAATAAAAGTATTTTTTTAATTTCTGATAATGAGAAAATTTACTAAGTTACTCACATAGTGAAAAAAATCCCTAAAGGCCCAAACGAATGTATTATTCTCTCTCCAGTCAATCAGAATGTTACTTATTAATTTTAAAATATTTCTTTTATTCATATATTTGGTCCTGAAATAAAATAATATTGAGAATAGGTGATCCTCTTCGTAGACAGTATAGTTTCTAACCTATGGAAAGCCGTGTTGATTTGCATAAACTTAATAATTAATGGTATGAAATGCTCTATACTTCCTTATCAATTATCACATGTTAAAGTTTCATTGGAAGGAACGCCCACAGAAAATCTGAACTCTGCATGCACATGTGAAGAAGGGTCAAAATTATAGATTACCCTATTGAGAAATTTATGTCTTGATGGAAAAGGCATTAACATTGGACATATGGATAAAATGTTTTGTTCCACGTATACTATACATTGCTAATGCTTCTGGATTGAATTTGACTTTCAATTTCTAATATGTAGACATAAGATAGATTAGATGCAAGTTTTAATACCCTTCTCTTGGTTCAGTCAACTACCCAAAGTGATTTGTTCTTTCTTCTTCCTAGAGTAAACAAGTAAGACAATCATATGAAGTGTATTGAGAAACATTAATGGAAGATAATATAATCATAGTACTTACCTTAAAGAAAATTTTACTTTTATATGATACACATTTTTTTTGTTTAACCAAATATTTCTTCATTATATGAGTAAAAAACTAATCTTTTTCGAAGTGCGTTGTTAATTCTCCTAACAAATGTCACTCACATGAATCAAATATTTACATGATATACATAATGTCATACTTATTGTTATCCAATTTATCAATATGAATTTTAAGTAGTCTTCGGATACGTGGTTATCTCTCTCAACAAATATCTTTCATAAGAATTAATCGAATCATTAACATTTTAATCATCTTAGAGATCTAGCATGACCTTACATCATTAGATTAACGTGTTGGTATACATCGAAATGATAACTTGTAGTTTCTATAAAACAAAAAAAAAACTTGTAGTTTCTAAATATAATATTTTTGTGTGAAATGTACCGAAATACAGTATTTTGGATCCATTAGCACAGATCCTTTGTAAATACATTGTAATGGCGTTTGTTTGATTATGATAGTAAAACAGTATTATAAAAATATCATCTCAAATTAATAACTATGTTAGTAAGTAAAAATGTTAAAAAATCATATAAGAGGATGCGTGATTGGGTAATAAAAAATATTCATTCCAATTGCTTGATTACCCGGAAATATTAGTTGTTTAAGTAAAATAAGAAATGATTTTTTGTTTCTTCCAAAATTTGTATTGCTAAATCAATTCAAGTAAAAATGACAAGTTGGGAAGAATGAACAAAAGTTATAAAATTTGGAGTGAAAAATGAGTTGACAACGTGTAATTAAGTTCATCAACATCAAAGGAGGTCCAAATAATTTTCATTTTTTCTTAACTTTGTAAACTCGTGATCCATTTTAGTATCACAATCAATAACACGAGGAATACATAAAACAAAAACCATTAATTGGCTTACTCTATACTTTAGACTGTGCATATTTTAAGTGGTTAATCGATTCTTCTGGCTTGTATTTTATTATATTTTTAAATTTAAGTACAACCACTTTCTTTAATTAGTTGCATATGAAATGGAGGAATAAAATCATAAGCAAATCACGCTATGTAATGTGGAAGTAAAATATTCTGTTTTATAATGAAAAGATGATTCTCATATACATATTTTTAAATGAAAAATTAAAATAAAAGTAAGAAGTTAATATGCATTAACAATGTAAAGATTTATACAAAATTAGTATATTATCATTCATTCATTTGTATTACTTTTATTTATTTAATATGTTAATAATAATTAAATATAAATAGTTAATAATATCGTGAAATATAAAACCTCTTACACTATTAATATATATATTTTTCTCTAAAAAAAACCTTATAATCAATTTCATACAAATGCTAAAGAGTTTATTAAGAAAAGTTATGTGACAGATGGAGGAATAATTCGTGGCAGCAATTACTTGACACGTAGATTTGGAACTTTGGATGTGTTTGTTCTTTGTTGTATAATAATTTAAATAAATAAAAAGATATAAGAGTAAGATTCTTTTAAAATATGATTCTTCTCTAATGGGAGTGATAAAGTAAAATTTTAACAATTTTAATTTATGATGCACTGTACATGTGCATATATTTTATTAGGTAAAATAAATTTAGGCAAGAGGGACTAGTCTAAGCATTATAGTGATGATAAGTTGATAACAATTTCAACGTTATCAGAAGAGTTGAGAACCACCTCCACATCACCTTCTAATCTAACCATTGATTAATATAGTCTCCAAATTTATAATTTTATATAAAACGAAGAATTTTATGTATTAAAATAACACCATAGATAGAATAATTGAAAAAACATATTGATATTTTACCATGCAACTAGTCAATAAAATATTGGTTTAATGGTGTAAAGTTCAACTATGTATAGAAAAGAAAACACTCCTTTTGACAAAAAAAATAGACAATCCACAATAGATCAATAAGATTACCACCACAACAACAACCTACTTGAATCTTCTAAAGCTTCAATCAATTCTTGGAATCAAATTAATACCTCATTACCTTAATAAGGGAATATTTTATGGAGGTTGAAATTTTAAAAATAAAGAAATAGAATATTGATTGTGGTTATTATAGAAAGAAAGTAAAGGCAAGATAAGAAATAGAATTGAAGAGGGGAGAAAATGTCCATAATGACCATTTAGTGGGTTAAGCTATCAAATATAAAGTGTGAACAGTGAGCATCAAGATTGAAATTATGTTAAATGCATAAATTTTCTCCCTCCGGTCAAAAACTTTCTATATAAAAAAAATAAAAATAAAGAGAATATAAGGTAAGATTTAGGTATATAACCATAAATATTGGAAAACTTCAATATAACTAATTAACTATTGTTTTCAAATATATGAAAGGAAAGAGAAGATTGTTTTATCCGTACATCCCGTATTTAAGCAGATACAATGCTTCATCTAGAGTGAATCATGTCACATGTTCTAGTTGTTGTAGTTGTTATTAGGCTTGTCTCGGCTACATAGTAAAAGGTGGTACCATGTCCAGACGACGTGTTCAACTTTGTGCAAAGATTTGTGTTTTTCATACGGCATATTAGTCTTATAGTAGAGGTCTGCGTTGTTTAAGTGGCATGTCAGTCCTATAGCAAACATTTATGATCTCACGCATTGCTGATTAGGCTTTGTCCACTCAACCATCTCTTTTACTTGAGTAAGTTCGCTTTCTGGACATGATAAACAATTGTATGAGTTGAATCTTATATTCTTTACATTTGACTGACTGTGACATCAGCAAATTTGCTCGATCATAACTTTATCATGTAGCCGGGATGGAATAACTATTGATTATGAAAATAAATAAATAATGTCACATGTGAGGAAGGTTAGTTGGATGGGAAGATATTACAAATTATGATTAATATTGTATAAGTAAATATATTTAAATAACAATTTTGCTCACTGCCAAGTTTTTCTAGCAAATCAATGGAAAGGGGAGACAGATGTTGGTAACTTGTTCCCTCCCTTGATTAAATAATAATAAATAGTTAAAAAGTTGAGATAAATAGTTACGGAATATATAATATTAATTAGTTGGTACAATAAATTTTATAATATTATTTTAATTTTAATTATTAATATAATAAATTTATTAAGATAAATATTTGTTTTGGGGGCTTAGTTCGTCCAGGGCACTAGACCACTTCATTTCCCTAAGAACTTCTTCCACCCTCAATTATAAGATTAAAATGTTTTCAAATATATGAAAGCAAATATCACAACATTTTCATAGGAAGAAGGTAAATCTTTTAGACCTAATACTTTTATCACTTCCATTATTATAATTATAAACAATCACATCATTGAAAATCATAATAACTTATTTTTAGATGGAAGTTAAATTATTACAACCCTAAAAATGATTGAGAAATCAACCTATCATGTATACATATAGCTGTGACTAACCCTTAAGTTGCTATAATGATTAAGACTCTTTCCAAAATAATCACTTCAATTAAATCCAACAACTTTTGGTTAATAAAGTTATTTGATGTCAAGGTTGAACTCAACAATTACAAAATTAATTGAAATTAATTGTTCCAATGATTTAATATGTATATACTAACAGTGTGAGTGATTTTTATATTGTCAGCAAATCTCCACCATTCATATGTTTGTTAGTATTCACTTTCAAACAAAAGGATTATAAATTAATGGTAGATAATGTGCTAACAATGTAAACAAATTTACACTGTCAGTATATAGATTTTAAACTTTTTGTTTGAATCACGAACCCAAAATTTTTATAAGAAAGAATATTCTAGTACGTTACCATACTTAGAAACCAACCCTATCATCTTCAATATAATATTAATCTCGTATTCTGATTCTTTGCGATTAAAAAACAATAAATTCGTATTCGGCTTCTTTATTAAATAATGGTTTCTATCATTTTCTTAATTGGTGAGAATTTTGCTGCCTTGTGTTGTCATGTCATGCTTTTTCATATCTGCATAATCGCTTTCCTTAATAGAAAATGGAAGAAGGATTCCAAAGAGGGGGCGCTAATAATGATAATAATAATAATTATTATTATTAGATTTCAAAATCTAACCACTGTTAGAAAGTTTTTATATTTTCAGCATATCATCTATCGTTGATTCATATTAATTTTGTTTGAGAATCAATAATAGTTAACTTATGAGTGATAGATGATTTACTAACAGTGTAAAAACACTTACTATCGGTGTACAGATATTAAATCTTTGTTAAAGTTTAAAATGTATGCAATATCAGTGTAAAATTTTTTACACTCTCAGCATTTCATTCATCAATCCTAGTAGATGAGTATTTTTGTTTAAGAGTTAATGATAGTTAGCATATGAATATTAGATGAGTTTTTTACACTGTTAATATATACATATTAAATCAAAATAGATTCACAAATAATTGTCTTAAAAAAAACTACCTAGCCAAATCATCTCTGCAGTATTGCCCTTCCTTCTCTTAAAAATGAAAAAGTAAACAAATGAACAAAAAAGACTAATTTAAACACTCAATTTTTTCATTCAAAGAGTAGCTTCTAGCTACTTGTTCATTTGTAGATGAACAATGTAATTGGACCGGAGGTCTGGGTATGAGATCTTACGAATATGGGAATGAGCTCTTCTGGAATCTGGATGAAAGTTGACTTGGATTTGCCGGTGGAGTTACCTGAAAAAGTTTTCTCACGATCAAGTTAATAAGACTGAAGAGGTAATTCTCGGGAACAATATATGAGATATGGGAAGCAAGTAAAGAATAATAATGACAAATGATGAGTTCTAAGTGATGCTTCCTGTTGGGGGAGGGTCCTATTTATAGTGGTTGATTCAGATGATATGACCCTGAAGGGTAGTGTTGCATGGCCGACCATCCCAGCTTGTCGGGGGCTATATTCCCGTGTCAGGCGACTTTGGCAGGGCCACACCCTGTGCATAGTTGACTTGTACATGTGGCAGGAATGGTAGCCGTATTGTAGTTTGTCCCTATCGTGTTGGCATGAGGGTAGATTGGATTTGCAGGCAGCGTGACAATGCGTTGTTAGCGATATATCAGACACTGAGTGGCCTAATCATGACCTATGATGTTGGTGTAATGGGAACGACTTCAGCCGAATCCTTTAACTGGTTATGCCGTCTTTGCTCAGCTAAATGGGAGGTCATCCCAGACAGTTAAGACAACCAAATAACTAGGATAGAACGTTACTCAATCAAAAAACTAGAATTCTCCCTTTTGATTTCACTCATGAGCAAAGTCTTGAAACATTAATGTTGAGATTGTGTATAAATGCAAACAAGACTAAAAATAAAGACATGATTGATATGTACAAAAAGTAAATGAATCGAAATTAGCATTATATTCTCTACAAAGAGTAAAAGACAAACCTTCAATGTGGATGTCATGAAATAAAAGATATTTACCCTTATTTTTTACTTATTATTTCAGATCTTTACTATGCTTGACTTATATTCAATAAATAGGACTCATGTATCATTGTCACAAGGGAACGCATTAAAAAAATATTAATTAAAATTTTCTTTCCATCAGTTACCTAGCTAAACGTTTAAGAAAATCTAGATTTTTTTGGTAAGCAATAAAATTTAGAATTATTCTTTAGGAATTAGCACAATGGTTTCCAAATTTCAATAAACTGAATCTTGCTTAGGGTTAGTCCTCACCCCAATAGAGAAACTTAACATATCTTTACCTATGAGTTATGACACTGAACGTACACAAATGCAATTTAGTGGATTCAAACTTACCTTAGGTTGAGCATGGTTTAGATACAAAATTTTCCATTCTCATAAATGATGCTTTCAAAACAAAAATATTGTGATTTAGCACTGCACAACATTTTAAACATAGAATGAATGTACAAAGCATACTAAAATGCACAGGTGCTATCATAATATAATAGAGAGGATAAGTTTACATTCCACTTTCAATTATGAGTTCAGCTGCAGCACCCATAGTACCTACCCCACCATCACCCAACAAAGCAAGTGCAAGCTCTTCTTCATTCAACCGCCTCAACCCATTGCTCAGTCTCTTCAACACATCTACATCTACTTCCAGCACCCAGTTTGGCGTGCAACCAACCATCAGGCTTACGAACCCTGAGACGTAGGCTCGCCAAGTAGCCGAATCACAGCCAAGTGATATATTTCCATCAAGTGCACTTGCCAGAAACTCCATGTGGACACCTAAGACTTTTGGACGTCGTTTTGAAGCCGATGATGATGAGTCAACTCCCCAAGCAAAAGCCCCACAAAGCACTGCAAAGTAGGCAAGTGCATATCCGCCAAGCATTGCAACCATTCCGTTTGAGTTTTCTTCCTGGCCTGATCTGTGAACAGATATAAACCAGGATGGCAAAATCTCTTTTATTAGTAATTGAACTAGCATCAAGCCTCCAGATAGGCATACTAAAGAAGCCCCGAGAGCAGCTGCAAGCTTCACCCGAGTCATTGCTGCGGCAAGTGAAAACTGTCCATATTTTATGCCACCTTTGGTTGCATTGGACTTTTGTAATCCCACCCTTGGCTTTCCACCACGTACTATTTCTCGCACGGATTGCATCAAGATGGAAACAATTTCTTCTATCAAGAAAACAACATCTCTGATTGATCGATAAGCACGTAAATAGAGAATCCCTGGAGCAACAGGGCACATCCCTCCACAAAAGTGGGACTTAAATCCATGGCCAAGGAGGGCTCCAACACCACCACTGCTTGTGATAGGAGAGCTATTCATGCCAAGGGTAGCTGTGAAACAGCTTTTCAGAAGTTGAACAACCGCATCCCTATTATGGAGGAAGACAGTTCTAGAAGCAGAGAAGATAAGAAAGTCACTCCAACGTTTTGCCTTTTGGGTCCACAAGGAAGCCACAATTGGCATGCTAGGCCATGGACAACCTGCAGCAAGAGACTCCAATGTTTGGCCAGCCAAATTAAGAAAACGCTCTGATGCTCGGTCAACTTTGTAAGTTATGGTGAGGCTTGTGAAAGCAGCCAAGGGCAATGAAAGTGTGGCGGGTGAGCTGCCTCCTGTGGAAATGACAATTGGTTACAATACCAAACAATAATGTAATATTAATGTTGAAAGAGAAAAGGACAATGAAGGGAAAAGACATTTCCTAAAAAGCAATTGGAAATTAATGCTCAGTTCAACCAATGTAGAAGGTTATTTAAGGACACTAGATTTTAATTAATATATGGATAAAGTAAGTTGTAGTGCTGAAACATGACTTTTAAACTCCTGAAAATGCATTATAAGTCAAGATTTAAAAAAATTATAATTCAGGGCCAGACAAAAAAAACCTGGAGCAAGGCTAGGCACATCAACACCAGTTGCAGCCAAAATTTTCTTGATCTGTTCCTCAACATTCAGTAGATTTGCAGCAGGGCTTGGCCAATCCGTTCCATTCATAAATACAGGTTTCCAAACACCCCGAGTTACTTCAGCGGAGAAGTAACTTATTATAGTTGCCAAAGATGCAGGAAGAAAATCAGCTAAATCTTTAATCCCTGATATTAACAAAAATAAGAAAAATTCTGATATTATAGCATAGTTGCATAATTTGTACATCAAGGCACATCTACATGAACTTATCTAGTTGCTCTGAAAACATCAAGGATAATTTTGAAAGGTTAAGCTACTGAATGGGATATTTATAAGGTTTGTCAACATGCTAGATCTATACAGTACTTTAGATTTTAGAAATCAGTATTTCTACAAAACTACAAGTTACTTGACATGTTCCTTTGGGTTTATTTGACCTAGACACATACCAGTTGCCAATTCACGTGGAGACAGTCTTCCATGAGCACAGGCTGTGACAGCAGCATCAACTACAAAGGGAATGGCTTCCAAAATATCCCAAGCAGGCAACTTTGGTCCTATAGATGTATCTTCATTTCCATGTCCAGAAGAACTACTGCTTCCAGACGTAATAGTAACATGGTCTCCTTTATTAATCTTTCTAAACATCCTGTTAAGAAGCCCATCAACAATTTGATGAATAGGGGTTCCATGAACAAGACCAGACAGTGTTGAAGCTATACATGCTTGATGCTGCCGGTACCAGACTTTTAATTTTGGAAAGGAGTCAACAAATACAGAATTTGGCGATGATAAACTCGCAATCTCAGATAACCTCTTCCTGTTTCGATCTCTGTGGATGTTACCGGCTGACATTAAGTGGGAGTTTCGAACCAATAGTAGGTATTCAGGAGTTAATTGAGAACCAACAGTAGGTACATCTCCAATTCCATGTTCAAGAGGAGGACGATTAAATTTCCATAGCTTTAAAAGAAGAATAAATGCATTTGAAAACACAGCATGGGCAGATATTTCCTCCCCTGATGTCAGTGTCCATGAAATATTAGGCACACATGACCCAAAAACTTCACAAATTGGCATCAATGAACATGCAAGCTGCGGAACCTGTTGGTAGATTTGGGAAATGCATTAATTCAAACTATCATAAAAGGAAAATAGAACAAGAAAGAGATGAAAAAAGAAGGGATGCATTTAAGAAGTGAGAATGCATTATTCCTTTATTGTTTTGAGGAGTGCTAGGACCATACTCTCTAACACACTCCATTGAACACACTCCAAGCTATTGGTCCACATCACCCACTTTTTAAAACTCAATACCTGCAATCTTCTTTCCAAGTTTACGCATTCTCTTATATTTTATTTTATTTAATTAGTTAAATAAACATTTTAAATTGCACCCTTAAAACCTTAATCTTCTACAAACTCATACGAAGAGCAACATGAGATCATTGTGAATTTGTGACAGAAAAGATTGTTCAACAGGAGAAAGAGCTGATTGGGAAATTGTGTGATAGAAAAACCCATATGTATGTTCATGAGTTAGCTAAGAAAAACCCTTAGGAATATAAATTGCCCTCAACTGTGTTTTAAGGATATGAGGTTTCGAAGCTGGTTTTGAACAAGTTGAAAGGCAAGGGGATTGTGCAATTGACACCAATTTAGGTGCAAGGCCTTCCTGTTATCTTATCTGGGAAGATATGATCAGGATTTGGAATTGCACCCAGGCTCCGGAAAAAAAATTGGTCTTTCTAATAGTGATGGTCATGATGGCAATTAAAGAGGAAATTAGTCAAATTACGCCTATTGCTCCTGGAGAAGGTCCAGTTGAATTGATTATTTGCCCAAAAAGTTCCTAAGGTGAATCTAACAAACTGTAATTGTTGCTCTTCGAACAAGTGAGGGGGTTACAGTTTGAAGTTTGTGTAAACTGGAAAGGCAGGTTATCAGGTAACATGTTTTAAAAAGTGGGAATGTGGATCAATAGCTTGGAGTGTGTTGATAAGAGTGTGATAGAGTCTGATCCTAGCACTCCTCTCTTGTTTTACCTGCTTTATCTCCCTAAACCTAATATTTTTTATTCAGAATAACCTATTGACTGCATATATAATGACTACTGTGCTACATGTAAAAGAAATATGATATGTTATATAAAGCTATGTAGGTCATAAGTAGGATAGGTAATTGTTGTGCACTTTCTCTTCTACATCGACTTTCAACTTATCATCATGAAAAAACTGAACACAAACAAATCATGGAACAAATTTTCTAATCCACATTAAGGACATTACCAAACCAATCAACACAGACACTAATGTTACACCTATGATCATATTCTAATGTATGCAGAACAATCTCAACATGAGAAATGTCACTTATATTGGACAGTTATTCTTCTCCTTCAGCAAGTAAAGCTAAGAACCTGAATTCAACATCCATTAAAACTCAAATGATAGGCCAAATGTTTTTATTTCATCCAGCACTTTAAGTATTTTTAATTTTATATAAATTTTCAGTATGAAGAGAAAAATTATAACATTGCTTCACAAGACTTATAATTAGGGATTGAATTGAACTTACCAAACCATGGAGCGAAAATATTTGAACACAATCAACAGATGCAATTCCAACAAAGAGTACGTTAAGTATTGGAGCGTAATCAATCAAATGGTTGTTTCCTTCAGTGTTCTCTAGAGGAACCGGTGGAGATAATAACCTAAGAATGAAATGAGCAGTGTGCTCCTGCATGAAATAGAGATGCAAATGCTATTAGCATGGGAAGGTTAAGAAAGACATCATCCACACTACTAAGCAACTGCTAGAAAAATTGAGTTTCCATGCTTTACTGTCTTACTACACTACCTGTATGTTCCATCCTCTAATTAGGGATTCCCCGCAAAGAATAGCAGCAGCAGATATCTTCTCGTCTTCTGATCCCCCAATTGCAATTTCAAAAATTTTCTCCAGTTCTGCTAAGCTTCCATTAAATCCAGGAGCGTAAGTTCAGTTGCTTTACCTTTGGATAAATTTACAAAAAAGAGCATCTGACATACCTGGCTTCAGGAAAGAAAAAGAACTGAAGACCAGGCCATGGAATTTTAAAAATAAGTTAAACTTTACCCACTTAATTCACCCTTGTTGAGTTATAATTTTAGTTTATAATAGATTCTTGTTGATAGCATATAATATCATGTTTCAGCATTCATTCTTGCAGTGACTTATGCTTTAAACTTCAGAATGAAGTAAAGAAAAATTAGATCATACCATGTAGCAGGACTTGAAGCCAGAGCATCTACCATCACTGAAGTAAGTGGTGCTCCATTCATAAATGATGACCAACCGGGTACTTGAGCTGGCATACACTGAGGTACCTGATTGATATGTCCCTTGATATAACCTGGCCATAAATATGCTGATGTGTCGAGTAGATTTCGAGCAATACAAGCCTCAACCAGTAGATGACGCATGTTTCCAGCTGAAAAAGAAGAAATAATTTAATTTTTAAGGTATTATAGTAAATTACAAAGAAATAATTATTTGTAAAATAATTACAATTTGGAAACAATTAACCAGTCAAGTGGTTAATTAGGTCAACAACTGCTTACAAATTCACAGTTCTTAAGATATTGTTATCTTGTTGGGTAGTTAGTTGTTGCTAAATAAAAAAAAATTGCCAATATTTTTTCTTCTTCAATTTTTCTAAAATATATGTTTGTGAAGCATACAAGTCCCTTATAGAATAAACTGCAAAATATAAAAAGCAGAATCAATAACTTCAAAAAAAAAATTGGAATGCTAAATCAGAAATTTAACAGAATGCAGGAATGGGACAAGTGGTCAAGACTTCAGACCTTGCTGCTCTATTTTCCAATAATAAGTTGAATTTAAGCACAAGGTGGGTGGGGCGTCTGAGCATAAGGTTCAAGCCCAAAGGGCTCTTGGGTCACGGAATGTGTTAAGAGATGAAATAAAAATCTACGCCTTCACTCAACAACTTAAGATTTTGGGAGAGATAGTTCATGACAAGGGAAATGATTTTTCAACCATGAAATGAATTTACTTAGCACAAATCTACAGTCAAATAAGATCATTTCCACTTTTGTACAGTCAATTCATGATTAATCCAAAGAATGCAGTGGAAATACGGCTAACTGATATGGATCCTCGTTTGTGTCTTGAAAGGGACACAATGTTTTAAGAGGATGATGTAATCTATTTTTCTAAAGTTAAATGAGGCATCTCAAGGTTGACAGAATCTTAACCCTTTAAAAAATGGGTAATCTGAGTACGTTCTGCAAATCCAACTATAATGTTAGCTACAGCATAGCTATCGCAGATACAAATTATGTAATCCATTGGCTTTCCAAAGTTCAAATTCACTTCAATCAAACGATAAATATCACTTTCACAGCAATCAGATACATGAACACATAGATTTTTGGTTATGATTGATCTCAACATGTATAACATGACACATATTTTTTTAAATCAGGAAGAAAACTCAATAGAATCTCAAATGGAAAACATCCAAAACACAGTGCTAAAATTGATATGTTACTCAAGCTGCTAAAGAACCCTAGACAATTTATGATTGACACTGAATCCCGAAAGCAGTATGACTTACAACAGTCAATTGGAATCTCTGTCATGCTGAGGTAGTCAACATATGCACCCCCTATTGAGAGGCCAGAAACAAAGAGCATTGCTTTTGCAGCAGCCTGATTCGCAGCAGCCACAACAGATTGAGGTGGAGTGAGCAAGCTCTGATAATCACCCAATACCTGCAGACTTGTGACTAAATCATTGCGACACTTTCCTGGAACCTTCTTCTCTTTCCAGTTATTTGTAGGACCACTGTCTGTTTCTATTTCATCAATTGGTGTCCTTTCCTCCTCCTCCTCAATAAGATCAGCAACAACAAGAGGCATGATGCACAAGAGCATGCATAAGCGAGTATCAAGATGAGGCATTGGGCCCTCAATAGGATCTCTTTCCTACAAATACAAATTAATTAAGTTAAAGGACTATCCCACTGATACCAATTTCATAACTATGAAATGTATTGCAATGGTTTCTCCCTTTCTGTAGTTAGATAATTACTTATATCAGTACTCAGAAGTCAGCAGAATAGATGGGAGTAAATTGTAAAGTGAAGTACAAACTGACAAGAAAACATATCAGACCAATCAACTTTTCCATAAGTAATCGATGCACAAGATATATCTGACACCAAACTTCACAGGAAAAAACATTGAGCTGAAGAGAAGAGTTATACCCTCTGAACAAGACGAAGAGTTGCTAACCAAAGGCCTAAAAAGGTGTCATGCCAAGAGGTTCCATTTATGGCTCGGAGAGTCTTTATCAAACCTACACAACACAAAATCATTCATCTCACAAGTGGCTAAAATTGAAGTTAAAAAGATAATATCTGCATTTCAGCTAGACTCTGGCTGTTTGTCTCGGTCTTACCACTTATTATTTCAATAGCACTTGTTGCACTAGCTTCATATCCATCCATGGCATCCTCCAGCACGAGATCAAGAGGAATCCAAAGAGCAGAGTGACTTGCACCATGGCAGAGTGATGCTGAAGAAGAAAGATATTCAAAATCCATAACTGTATGGAACTTCTGTTGTGGACTTGTTTTGCATTCTCGAGACAAGACCATAGAAGTATCTGAAGTCAGTTGCAGAAGTGCCTCAGGACTTAAATCTCTTGACTTTCTCAATGTTAATGAATTTGTTCCAAGCAGCTGCAACCTCTGAACAAAACTTAGCCAATGTGCAGGCCTGATAAAATGGAAGGGAAGTGTCCAGTTAATACCAGCAGTCCAGCAGTAACTAAGCCTTATCCATTAGGTAGGCTAGGCTGACATTACCATTCAAAAAACGGCACATGAAATCACCAGAATTATAACTGTAGAGAACATAAAGTCCATGAATTCATTGAAACTCATTTCATTAACCCAGAAAAGGAAAAGAAAATGAAAATTCACCAACCATATGGCAATCATATCAACTATATGTTTGTGTTGAAACTTCAGAGTGAATAGATAAAATCTGTTTGACTAAATCATTAATAAAATTATAATGAAAATTTGGATAACAAATATAAAGGTAAAAAATACTCACAAATTTCGGCGAGCCAAGTAAAGAATCCTTGAAGATATTTTATCCTGCAAAAACTTCCCAATCATCTCGATAGCCATAAGAGTATTTGCATTTCTCAATTTCTCATGATGTCCAGACTTCTTATCATTATAATTATCATACATGTCCAGATCCATTTCCTGATATAGTGTTGCCCACTTAGACTTCTTTTCAAGTGAAAGTTCCAGCAGCCCTTCATCATCCAACGATGCATCAAGCAACTGCCAGACAATTGAAAAAATAAATTCAACCACCAGAAAGCCAGGCTCACTTTGTGACATGCCAAATATGTGGGAAAGATGGAGAACATCATCTATAGATTTCATGACCCTGTCCATATTATAAGCAGAAGGATTAACAAAGAAACAAAGTTCATCACTAGATACAATAACCTATTAATATTAGCATTTCATATCTGTCTTAAGGGAAGTACTAACTACACAATTACAAAAAATCCATCAAACATGAACTGACATTGCAACATATTATCAAATAATAAAAACCATATCACAGAGTACCAAAATAAAAAGGGTGATAATGTGATATATGTAGCCTTATGGAAATAAAAATGTATTGAAGTGGGCCTTAAGTTGTTAACCTTATACAGACACACATAATTTGTTCCTGGATCAAAAACTTGTACCCTACCACATCCTGCACACACAATGCACATGCATACAAACATTTGAACTCAACAAACACTTCGGCTCATCCTATTCCTAATCAGAAAGCATCATGGGAGATGTAAATAAGGTGTTCATCGTGATAGTTCAGCACCTTTTTCACAGCCTAAGATATAACCCAGTTTGTGTAGAGCATAAAGAGTTAAAGACTTCACATCCTTCACAAAGGCCAGTAAACTCAAAATGTCCATGGAAAGTATCTTACTGTATCACACATAAAATTATGTATTTAATTAAGGATCAAGTATATAGACATCAGTAACACATGCTACACTTGAGTTCCTCCTAATGACAAATGTGAACTAAAACAGTAATTAATGTTATGCAGTATGGTAGTGTATCCAATTACTCAACAGTTTTCGACCATGAACCATTAATTTAGTAGAGATGATCACTTAGATTGACAAAGAAGAGAATATGATAGCATCTTCTAAGAACCCATAGTGCATATAACTCGAAAGGTTTAAACAAGATGAAGAAAGAAATTTATTTTGAAAAAAGGTATCATATCAATTCAAGCTTACCTCGGATAATCTGGCCTGTTTATCTGAGATTTAAGTTCAAACGCATGTCTTTTGATGAATTCCAAATATAGCCTATATGCTGCAGGTTGAACATGCCTACATGGAAGAACCCTGCCAAGAAAAGAATAGATATAAATATGATATACTAACACACCAAAATAGAAGTATATAGGAACATATGCATATATTTTCCATTCCAAATTTGGATGATAAGCTTCCTCTTTCCAAAACCAATCTAAAATAATTAGTAAACAAAAAAATAGTTGTGGCCTGCCAGGACTCATGCAGTAATAGTTTTAAATTGTGGTCCCTAACTGCAATTTGTCACACCCTGATTTTCGGCTGCGTGGCGCAATCGTAGTTGCATTGTTGCAATATTGCAGTTTATAAGTCTCCGCAACCGCATTGCGATAACAATTGCAGTCCATGCCTGCAATTTTCCAGAATTGCAACAAACAAACACAACCACTTGCGCAGTTAAAAACAAGTGCAGTACTCTTAATTAAAAAATGAAGTTCATAAAAAGGAAAATCTTGCGATTGATTAAAAGTATCATAAGACGAAAATATGAAAAGAACAAAATTAACAATAGGTACACCTTCTTTGTAAATGCAAATGATTTCAATTTCAAGAACAAAAAAGTAGAGATCTATAGACATTTAAACCATTCAATAAGTTTCCATAATTTACTACACTTACAGAATAACAATTTTCAAATAAACAAAAAAAAAAGTAACAAAAACCTAACAGAGAGAAGAGCAAGAATATGCAAAGGTGGAACAATTTGAAGCATGAGAGCCTTATCGAGAAACTTCCATAGAATAGGAACATTATTATCCCAACAAATGTAAGAAACCAAAAACTCGGCGAGTTCAATTGATGGTAACGACTCTCCCGCCGAATTCAAATTCGAATACATCTGAATAGCCCATAGCAGAGGATCACTCCCTTTCTCCTGCGCCGCCTTTGTTAGATCCACCACCGCCTCCTCCCACCGTCTGTTCCTTCCGCCGGTAACCTCCATCGCCGCCGTAGCAGTTCACAATTCAAAAACTAATAAACATTCCTTTTGTTTATTTATTTATTTATATATGATAATAATAACGTTGGATTTTTTCATATATATAAGACAATTTGGGTAGGGGCAAATTCGGGATTTTGTGTTTGGGTACAAGGTTCCTTCAGAGATACTGACAAGGAAGTAGAGACAGAGCAGAGGCATGCGCACGATCAGTTTAGAATTTAGTACATAGGCTTCAAATCTAGAGGGCACCATTGTAATTTTGAGTTTTGGTTTTAAGTTTTTTCCTTCCATGAAGGTGTTTTTTTGGTACATTTCCATAAAGGTATTTGGTAAAGAATTAATTTTTTTTATATAATAAAATATATCCTTTAATCTTTTAGGATGTAGTTTTTATGTATTAATATTGTAAAAATTTATACATAGTTGTATTATTTATTATTCATTTGTATTATTTTTGCTTAAGAGGATAATTGAAAATGATTAGTAGATAATATACTGACTGTGTAAAAACTCTTATCGTCAGTACATACATTTTTTTCTCAACTTTTATGGTGAATAAACTAATCTATTTTGTGTTGTGTAGCTGTCTCTCATAATAAATATTACTCTCGATAATTGAATCATTAACCTTTTAGTTTATCTAAAAATATATGATTGATGAGTGGTTGTATATTTTTCTCTCTACCTTATATGATAGTGGTGGGTATTTCTCAACCCTTCTTAGAAGATGAGAGAAGAGTAACTCAAGTAAGTGCCTTTTGTGCTCAATATTGCTTTCTATATTAATAAAATTATCTTTAATTATAAAAAAAATTAGTGATATGAAATAGAATTCACATGTCATTCCCTTGTTTAGAAAATCAGATTCTTATGTTCGGATAATTGTATAATACTAAGGTCATGGATTGGTCAGTGTCTAATAGGGATGAATATCTTTTGTGCTAAAAGTGTATCATTCTATGTGTCATTGATTAAAAAATTATTTAATTATTAAATTTTTAATTTACATATATTTTTTTGATCAATCATAAACAGTGACACACCATTGTGGAACAATAGATATATTTCCTTCTAATAGTTGTTGTGTTTTTTCTAAAACAGTCCAGGTGGTTGGAACTTCCAATTTAATTTTATTGCAACATTTGTTTTAATTAATTAGTTCAATGTTGAAGTTTTCTCTTATGGTGGTTTCCAAACTAAAGTGGGTAGGTGAGGTTGAGAACTTAAGATAATGACTTGGTGGCTGTATTATCCCCACCAAACAAGTGGGTCCATAACATCAATTGATATGTATGGGTTTGGGTAATGAATGAGAAATGTTGTTGCCTCTTTCTTTATCCCCACTCTTCTGTTGAGATAAGGAATGATCTCTCTAGTACTATACTAGAGAGTGGAGTCTAATTTTGTCTTTCATTTCCAATATAAAAATGTTATTTCATTATATATATTATGGTATTTTTTCTTTATTGTTGTAGTATTTTTTTCTCTAATATCCGAGACGATTCTTAATTTGAAGTAAGAAGCCAAATTTACAGTGTCCACTCTTAATCTATACTATATATAAAGTCAAAACTTGAAATAACTTCCCTCATGGTGTAATTTTCATTTCCTATATTGCCCTTAACATTATTTAATTTTTACAAAAAAACTATATAATCCTAAGCAACTACCACCAATACATTAATTAACCACATATCTCACCTTAAATTGAACATTATCATAAACAGACAAAAAATATAATATATAAAAATTGAATATGTAGTGTCACAAAGTATTCGTCGGAAGGCACGAAATGTCTGTACAAACTAGGAAGTTATAACATTAAATAAAATAAAAATTACCATAGCGTCATCCACTCATGCCCTCTTTTTATTTCTACTACTTTTTTTCTCTATTTTTTTCTTATATCAAAATAAGGCTAGATAAAATTAGGTATTCACAATATCTATAATCTATAATCTATACTATTAATAAAGGGAAAACACAAAATAACCACCCATCATGGTGTAATTTGTGTTTTCCTATTTTGCCCTCAATATCTTTTTATTTCTACCAAAAAACATATAATATTATTTTTTTATTTTATCCTTATTATCTTCTTATTTCAAAAGTGTATTTCAAAAATTGAATATTAGACAAATTGAATAAATTCAACCGTAAGTTTAGCGCAAAAAATTATATTTGAATTTATAAAATATAAACTATACATTACAAACGATAGAAAAACAGGTTGACAAACACGATAGTGCATGTCAACACGCTAAGTAGAAAATAGATTCTCTTATGTACTCTTTTTTCTTTATGTTTCTGCTTCTTCAGGTAGTGGATTGGGACATGTTGGTTGGTGAGGACTAGTGCCTTGATCAGTTAGCGATTAATTTGCCTTTTGGAAAGCTGGTATGGACCACAATGACATGTGGTAAAACATTATATCCAAACAAAATTAAAAAGGTAAAGTTGATTTTTTTTGTATAATCAATAGTATCTTTTTTACTCTATAGATAAAGAACTAATCATTGTAAGATGTATGATTGTCTCTTCTAATAAATATCGTTCTTAAGAATCGAACATCTAACATATGATCTAATATGATGTGTAGGATCTGGTAGAGTTTTACACTACTGCATCAACAAAATGTTGGTTGAGTTAAGATAAAGGTGATTGAGCGGGAAAAGGAAAAGCTTTATTTGTTGTAAGTTGTAACCAATTAAAAGTCTACTAGAAAAGAAATTTGTCTCCTTCAGAAATCAGATAAGGTTGGATGGAAGTTTATAGTCATACATAGTTATAGATGATTTATCAATATTAATCATTCTTATGAATCGAGTCCTTCTTTATAAACAAAAGGGCGAGAGAAATTACCCTTTTCTGAAGCTTCTTTATTACATATCTTCATCAAATGATTAAAATTTAATGGGCAAAACTTTTTAATTTAATAAAGTGATTTTATTAGAATGTTAAATCATAATAATTGATAAATTTATCCAAAGCCAAACAAGTCATACTTAAACATGTTAGAACGAGAAAATTTATATAATAAAGAGTTTATATTTTATGCATTTCATAGATAGAAGTAAAATAATACGGTATATATACATTAATATCTTGTTTCTTTTCTTCATTTCCTTCCAATTAATTTCTATTTGCATCAAATTCTTAAAAAAAACGTGATGGGTGAATGTGCTACCTAATATCACAGGGTTTAGATCTAGGGTAAAATCCATAGCAAAATGTGATTCCTAATTTGAAGAAATATACAATGCCATGTAATCTTATATCTCATATTAAATCATGAGTTTTTTTTGTTTCTCACAGGTATCCTCGCACTGGAGGCAATCTTATCCGAGTCGTGGGGTTAACTCTCCAAACGGACATTTTTTCCATCCACAAGACTCAAATCCGGATTCTTGCTTAAAGAGAATCAAGTATGTATCACTTAAACCAACGCATGTTGGTAATCATGGTTTTGAATATAATAAATAATTTAGTCATGGAGTAAGTTTTTTGACCATATATATAAGCTAGTATTTATTGGAGTTACAACATGTGTCTTGGAGTTTAAACTAAGGTTTTCAAGACAAAGTCATTGCATGTGAATTTTGGTAAGTGGGTTTGGTGAGATGGTTCATTCCATCCTTAACTGTAAAATCTGGGATCACAGCTGGTTTGATATGATATTTGAACGTGAAAAGGTTGGGGTTAGATAAAATGAGGATATTAGAAAATGACATAGACACATAATTTAACGAATACAATATCTATATAATATAAGTGTAAAGATTTATATATAATTAATATGTTATTCACCTTTAAACTACTTATATTAGAATATTAAAATAAATAATTATTAGAATAAACGATGGATGATATAATAATATAAATGCAAAAATCTATTATATTATTAGTATATACATTTTTCACTAAGTTAATCTTCATGGTACCTGTCACTAATTAACTTTATTATGAGGAATATAAAACAAAAAGGTTGATTTTGATGGATGAATTTGTTAAGCAACTTTACTTTAGACCCACAAATGACTTTGAGAAGAAGGGGTCTTGATGGCAAAGACAAGCAAGCATGATTGAGCTATGGTGGAACAGGGCAATTTAAAAAATAAATAATTATATTACCCTGTATGAATTTCTGTGGGTGAATAGTAATGCATGATCTAAGAGTGAAAAATAATCAGAATAATATATCATCTTCTCAAATATTTATACATATTCTCTATATTTAAAAGTGACATATAAAAAGTATTACTCTAGGACATATATTACTTTTCTTATAATTGAAGATGATTTATAATAAGATATACCATTTTATAAAGAATTATATATAGCAAATAAAGTGGAATCAGAGAATATACACATTATATATATGTGTTTAAGTAACATTCCTAAAACAATTATTTAAAGATATTAACAAATAGTCTATCATTTATAATTATATTAGATAATGCACTCATGCCTTATTAATAGTAATGTTTATGTTGAGTATGTAATATATAATTTTTATACCTACAATTTGGTTGCATAGAGATGAATTAGTTCCTTATATATTATATTAATTAAATGTTAAAAGTTCGATTTATGTAAGTCACATTTAAGCACCAACTTTTAAAAAGAAATAATTTCTTCTCTTACATATAGAATAAAGAAACATATTGGTTATACTAACCAATATTAGAACATAACCAATATTACAAAATACAAATACATGAGTACAACTCTCACCACCTTCCTTCTTCCATGATATGTGTCCTTTCTGTAGGTGAGCCCCCCAAAATGATGGAGTTAGTGACAGTCAATAATGGAAGAGGGACTTTACAAAAAGGGTATATGAAAAGAGTGGATGATGTTTTTTTGGAACTATAACAATGGACAAATTAGGAAAGTGTATTAGATAATTGAGGAGTAAATTTCGGTGTCAGATTTCACATAAAGACTAGGTAAGGACACTGTGAAATTGAGTGTTATTCTTTCAGCTTCTGCTATAATGATTAAGATTTAAGAGTGAAGCTAGGTATGTTCCTTTATATATATAAAAAAAGAAACTACATCTCCATGTTCACCCCAACTAATAAACAACAACATTGCCGATCTAAAACTTAAACATGTCCAGAAATCACAAATTCTTATATAAAATCCTGGTACGCTATAAGAAAATGGTATTATTTTATAATATATTTTAGTTTTTTTATAGTATGTAATGATATGTCATTTTTCTATTGGTTAACATAAGTTAAAAATATCACAAAATAAGATATGTTTTATGTTCTAATAAAAAAATTGTGTAAACAAATTTAAAGTTTGCATTCACTTTCATAAAACAAGTCTACATATCTCTCAAAATGATATTATTTTGATGTTTTAAAAACATTGGTTGACTTACCGGTCTAAACAAGACTCGTCGGAGTCATCAATTTTATGTTTGAACTGATCAAATTGATCTGGTTCATATTGTTTTTTGTATACGATTAATCTGATTCATATCATTTTTGTGTATGATTGACTGAATGATAAGTTGAGACCAATTAAATATTTATTTCTTAGTAATATCAATTTGAGCCAAATTTAATAACACGATCAAACATTCAATAAAAATCTAAAAAGATAAACACTTGTGATTGTGAAACATAAATCAGTTCCTCTATCCCTTAAATTGCTTATGCTTTTGAAATTTTTGAGGGTTCATATCTTAAACTCCATGTGCAAAGGGGTATGTGGAATTTTATGGGACCACATATTACTTAATTTAGGTAAGTTATAGGATTCCAATAATGTGCCATAATAATACAATGCAACTCGTGACAAAAGACATAACTTGGTGCACTGTGTCATTCACAGTCACTACACCCTCACCATTTTTCAGAGAAAGCTACACATACACTATCGGCATTAGGCAAAATGGGACCTTTGAAGTTCTCATTCTTGAGAAATTATAAATTAAATGATGTAGTTAGGTTGAGAAATGATCTATTATAACATTTTTTTATGGAATAGGTAAAATTAATATATTTGATATCATATCTTACCTAAAACTCTTAATATATTAAGTCTGTAGATCTATCTATTTATATGTTTTTAAATCATTTATTTTATATAATATGATACTTTTTCATTCATACTTGGATTACCTAAGCATATGTTGGATTTATTAATTCTGAACCTTACAATAATAATTCTTAGTCATCTCCATATTCAATATTTTTGGGCAATATGGCAAAATCTAATTATTATTTTCCGTGTCCCTGATGAGGACATCATTCCTATCTTACATGATGTCCTCATCCAATCAATTTTTTTATTTAATTGAAACTAAAAATTATAATATCAAAAATTATTATTTGTACATTATTTTATTAAACTTGATTTACTTGGTATATGAGGATATAATTTTCTTGGAACAGAGTATCCTTGTTGTCATATATATTTATCACTGTCACATCCATGCAATTTAAAAAGATGAAAAAGATAAGTAATAAACAAGGGGATAATTGAAAAATAAATTATTAGATGTATATTAAATTTATAAAATATAAAAAAAAAGAATAATGTTAAAAATTGAAATATCAAATAAAATATCACAAAAAAAAAAGAATAATGTTAAAAATTGAAATATCAAAATAACTTTTTCCATTTTCATTCTAAATCTTACCATCATGCACTCTTAATAATCAAAATTTATTGCTTCTAAAACTAACGTCATTAGTTGGAATTTGACAATCTCACATGAGTTAAGGCAAAGTTAAAAGGTATATAAATTTGAGAATAAAGTAATCTAGTAAAGTTCAATAATACAATCCACTAGACAGCATTAATTAGACATGCTTCCAAAATTCTAATATCATATCATCATTAGCTGGAAGACTCAAATCTATAAATGGAGCAGAAACCTATAAATAAAAGGCAAAGGGCTTGTAACAAGGATAAAAAAGTGTCACACACCGCGCCATAATACCAAAATAATAATGCTTAAAATTGTCATTCAACGGTGTTTATTGATCGTTGTTTACGTGAGCGTAGTAGAATATAAGATTATATTTAACAATGCTTTTGAAACATTGTAGAAAATAAACATTTAATCGCACTTACTGAAGTTAGCGATGTTAAATGTCTAATTTTAAATAAGGCAAAATCTCTCTCAGACATTATATCAAACATGTAACAAACATGCCTAATTCCATTGCATTTACTAGAGATTTGACAATATAATCATTATCATTCTGAAAACTTAATTCATAAATCATTGCTTGAACTGATCTCCTTAAGTTCAAATCCATTAACCGAGAAGATTAAATGCATTAATGAAAGGGACAAAGGTGATGAAGATGTAAATGACAAATATATGTATTTCTTTTCCCTTAACTGGAGAAATAAGAAGATGTAAAGACATAATTTAGATTCAATATAATAAGAATCAAATTAAAATTTACATAGAAAATATAGATGAAAAAATAATAGCCAAATATAAGAAATACATACACATATTATAAGTTTGGTAAATCACCAACAACTCCACCTAGCTTCAACCTTAACATTTCCTATATTATAAAATAAGTCATTAAGGTTAATGTAAATGCAAGCAACAAGAGTGAATCAAAGAAAAATAAATAAGGTAAAATAAGATAATAATTCACCTTGTACTCGAAAGTAGAAATCAAAAGCTAATAAATTGTTTGAAGCGAAAAACTAAGAGGAGAAGAAGAGTAAGAGAAATAAAATACTAAATAATAAGTATATTATTGTATGTGAGGTTTTGTTTTTCAATATGCAAAGATTAGTGCTCACTAAAACAAACAATTTTTGAATATATTACTTTTAAAACAAATAATGAGTGCTATTGATATGTCATATTTAACAACATTTATTTTAGCAAACACTGTTAAATAGATTTAAATCAACGACGCTTGCTTAAAAAATGTTGTTAAATATCAAAATTCTTCAAAAATTATTTAGTTGTCATATTATGTTCAACTTTTGATTATGAAATGACAAATAACATAATTTACTTACCAAATATGTGTTTTGTTTTGTCAAATCACATGCCTTAATATTCTATTTTAATAATATTGGATGATGATTTAGAATATTTTTTTGAAGTAATAAACAGTTGCATTTTTAGTATATGTATAATCAAGTTGTGTTATATAGGACAAACTAACATGAGTATCTGTTAACAATTTGGATTAATTTCGTGTAATATTTTCTCGAGTTATATCTTTCAAAATAAAATTAAATAATTTCATAAATACATATTAAGTAATAATTAAAGCAAAAATGTTAAATGTGTGACTTTTAACTACGCATATTACAATGAGCATTATTGATATATCATTTTTAACAACACTTATTTAAACAAACGCTATTGAATAGATTCAAATCAACAACGCTTCCTTGAAAAAGTGTGGTTGAATATCTTAGACAAACATGCAACAATACTTATTGAAGAAAATACTGTTAAAGCTATATTCACCAATCAAATTTAACCACGTTTGTTTAAAAGAGTACTATTAATTATCTTCTGTATTATATTTAACAACGTTGCGCTAAAAAACACTATTAAAGTACCATGGTAAAATAAGAATTTTGATGTAATGATGGTTCACGCAAATGCATCAAGTAAAATCTAACTTTTCTTGATATGTTAAAGTATTAATTTTAAATATAAAATTCTTTATTCTATTCTTTAAACAATATTAAGATATTTGTTAATTTTAAAACATTCACATGAAAAGTACAAAATATACGGAGTAAGGACTATGGAGGTTCTAGACCACTACTAGTGATCCCCTCCTATAAATAATCTTTAAGCATTTAATATATAATTTCTTTGTCAACTTAAATTCATATCTCTAAAATTCTTAAAAAAAACTAATTTTTTATCAACTTCCCGTCTACTAAGACTTAACTTTAAACAAAAATCTTAACAATAGATGACTTAACTTAAAAGTCAAGGATATTATCCCACTCTTGCGCCTCTCATCAATCTTTTATTGGTCTAACACATTATAAATAATACGGATTTAGTGATATAAGCCTCACTAGATTTCAAAATATCAAACAATAAAAAATTCGATTCCTACGAGTAACATTTATCGGAAAGGTAGCAACATAGCTCAAAAAATATTAGTTACTTACTCATAAAGTAAGTAATACTCCTCGTATTATAAAAAACATTAAAGAATATCCATGACATAAAAACTTCTCAATTTCATTGACCAACAGCACTAGGACACACATGTTGTACCCTCAATGATGACTTCCTCAATGATAATGAAAGGGAAAGAGAGAAGTGTACATTCCTGGCTTCACATGAAAGGACAACATTGAAGATTAAAATAACTTGGCCATCATGGCAAGTATTAAAAAAACCTTAGTATGTTAAACAATAGTTTTAAAATATTTCAACAAGTGATCATATTAAAGGTCCCAGGCTTCCAGCTAGGGGTCACTTACATGTGTATTATGCTAAACATGTTTTGAAAGCAACATAATTCATAAATTTTGATGCTCCATTTGACATTTCAACAATAGTTAAAAGCAGTAACAGAACAATCATGATTAGAAGTGCTCATCATGCTTGAATACAAAGTTTTTTCCTTGCTTATATCTTGAAGGCTTGACATCACATATGCTTTATGGAAAAACATAGTTACATAATTCTAGAGATTTATCATACATGCTAAATTCATCATCTACTATATATCATACTCATCATGAACCTTGTATAATACCAGCTTTGGGGAGTCACACCAATAGACAGACAACAACAAATGTATGTGACTTCATGCAATCAAGGGACAAGAGAGGGCCTCACATGTAAACTAAGTTTCAACCTTAACAGCTTTATGTAGGGATTGGCTAAGATATGAACCTGTACAAAATCTAGTTGATAGAGAACAAAAAAAAATGTAATATTTATGCATTGTTGGTGTAAAAATTTATACACGGTCAATATATTATCTTCCACTTATTTGTATTCTTTTTTATGTAATGATAGTGTATAAAACTCATATAATACTGTGTGTACATTTTTTTCTCTCAAAAAAGTTGCAATGCATTTAGCTAGTAATCATTTTCCTCCAAAAAAAATCAATATTTTTGCATGTCATGCATGAATTGGACAAAAAATATGATCCATCGTCCAAACTCCAAAACAATATGAGAATGTAACAACATCCACTGCTTCAATCCATCCTCTTTTTCTTTGGAATATTATGAAAAGATAAACATGTTGACAACCAAAGTCATAGTGAATGCAAAAATGAGGAAAATATTGTCAACTATTCTTTCAATACATGCAAAAATTTATATATTACAAAGATTTTTTCTAATGTTCCCTTGAGTTCATATACATGTTAGATTCTATTAGGTTTCATTGATGGCGGTGTAGTTATAGATGTCCCATGCTTAAAATATATCAAGGTTTGGAGTTCTTAATAACATAATTTTTATTTTTTAGTTATCACACTATCGATATATGAGATATTGCTTTATTGAATATGGTTAGATGCTTAAGTAAAGACCACTTGCAATAGTATTACTAATATATATTATATACATGAATTCGTAAATCAAATTCAAGATCTCATGTTTAAGTGATTAAAATCTCCACCACTTAAACCAACATAATTATTATTTTTAGAAAGAAAAATGTATGCATTGATACTGTATAAGACATTTAATCATCATTCTTTAAAAAAAGTATACCAAATGAACGATAAATGATATAGTAATTGATGTGTATAAATCTTTAAATTAACAATGTATAAATATTACACTATTATTTAACCTTTAATCAAATCGAATGAAATACTAAAACAATTAAAAGTTTCAAATGCATAAAATCATTAGCGATTTGTGAATAGATATAAACTCATCCTAAATTGTGGAGGAAATCTTATAAAATTATACGTATAAATTTTTATTTGTTATGACTCAACTTATTTTCTATACTTTTTGGTCAGTATTTGACAATTTTTAAAAACAGAGTGGGCACAATTGGGCTAAGAAAAGCCCATAAAAGGCCCAATCTTCTTAAAACCCTAAAAGCATGAACACGTTTTATATCACTCTCCTACTTTCTTTTTCATTCTACCATAGCCGCGCCATTTCTGAAGCTTCTGTATTCTACTTTGTAAGATCTTCTTTACTATGATCGTGTCTTCATTCTTGATGAAATTTTGTTATGGGTTTCATTTGTTTTCTTTTATTTTATTTCCCGTGTTACAATCTATGATACAATTATTGACCAATACAAAATTTTGGAATTTAGATTCATGTTTCACCCCTTTACTTATGTTGTGGTAGCTATTTGGAGAAAACCCAGTTCAAAAAATTTAATCTTTCACTGAAATAGTAGTTTTTTATTCATTGTGTTGAGTTGGTTCAGGAGCTAGCATGTTAGAGATTTGTATGATGTGTTTGTTGCAGGTTTTTGAAACTGAAAGCTAATTTTTTTGTTATTTTTTGCTTGGATCTTGATCTATATAACATTGGTTTATGTTGATGTTATTTATTTTTATGAAATTGTAACAGTGACAATGGTGAGGGTTAGTGTCTTGAATGATGCTCTCAAGAGCATGTACAATGCTGAGAAGCGTGGCAAGCGTCAAGTGATGATAAGGCCTTCATCAAAAGTGATTATAAAGTTCCTTTTGGTTATGCAGAAGCATGGTATTTCTCTTTTTTATCTTATTGAATGTGCCTCAATTTGATTGATGTTGTTTTGGCATTCTAACTGTTTGGTTATTTGCTTGATTTCGGTACATCTTGTTCTTTTTAGGGTACATTGGAGAGTTCGAGTATGTTGATGACCACAGGTCTGGAAAAATTGTGGTTGAATTGAATGGAAGACTTAACAAATGTGGTGTTATTAGTCCCCGTTTTGATGTCGGTGTCAAGGAGATTGAAGGCTGGACCGCTAGACTTCTCCCTTCAAGACAGGTCAGCTTCAAAGCCATTTTTAATCCATTTTCTATAGCTTGAAAGTGATTTTGTGTCATTTGGCCCTGTTATGTAAGACCATAAACTAGTTAAAAGATAATATTGTTGATTTGCATTATCTCCACTCTATTTGTTATAATATCAAAGTCTAAGGAACTTAGTTTTTGTTCAATTTTCTACTCAATATTAAGAACTTGAAAATTTTAGTGGCATAATTATTTAAGTCAGAAAGTCGAGTTTATGAAAACCACAAGCATGGAAGGCTCCTAAATAATTGAAAACCCTAAAACTTGTTATGCCTCTAATATTTTTACAATCTTCTCAATTTATTTCTCGAATTATATTTACTGTGATGAGAGTTTGGCATATGTTTGCATTACAAGTTTATGTTGTTGCCTCTTATTTTACATTGCTACATAAATGGTGCAGTTTGGGTACATTGTGTTAACAACCTCTGCTGGCATCATGGACCATGAAGAAGCAAGGAGAAAGAATGTTGGAGGAAAAGTTCTGGGCTTCTTCTACTAGTTCTTCCTTTGACATTTAAGGTTGCACTGATTTCAGTTTTTGAGACTCAATGGTTACAATGGACAATGTGTTAGTCCCGGATTATTAATATTTAAGTATGACATAGCAGTTGTTTTTCTGAGGTGCATTATTTTGTTTGCTAAATACAATTGTCTTTTTGGTTTAATGTGTTTTCTTTATCATTATTTTGTTTACACCAAAGTTCATTTTGCTGAAATGTTTTTAACGATTAGGCTTTGATGTGAATGGGACAAATTAGCCTGAGATGAAAATTTATACTTGATAAATAGCTTACCAGACCCTGTGGATGATTTAACATTGGAAATTGGAACAGGGTTATACATTAATCCTTATTAACAGCCCAATGCTCATGCAACAAAAATGATTTATAAAATAGTTATTCTAACTCAATAAATTTTTTCTTAACTCTTTTCAATTATTCTGCTTAGCAGCAAATTGTAATTACAACTACTACATCTTTGGCTTTTCGGATATATTTTCAGGCAGTCCAAATCATGCATATATTTTCAGGCAGTCCAAATCATGCATATCTTTTCAAGTGAATCTTATATCTACTTTCCCATCTCTCGGTGAGAATGTAAAATCACTCTCAATTTGTAATAATATTTAGGAAATATGAGTTTCATTTCATACAATAACAAGAGTTATGGACTAAAAATTTAAAGATTTGATTCCTAGTTGTGAAACATGTTTGGAGAGATAATTACCTATACTAAAAGTGATTAATTTATTATATTACCGAAGCTTAAGTCATATATATACAAAAAAAGAAAACATTTCTTAGTTGTGATGTTTAGAACTCACAATCATTTTTTATATTCATTATTATTATTATTAATTTTTCATTTTTCTCCCTTTATGTTTCTCTCCCTGTCTCTGTATGAACTCGGCAACACCATAACCTTCTTCCACTACAATTAGACGCTGCCTCTGATTCTGCTACTGTCTCTTCATGCTTTTTACTCCCAATTATCCTTTCCATTCTTCGTTCTTCATTTCCCAATTTTCAAAATTTCATTATGCTCTAAAATCCAAAACACTTTCTCTTTTTTTTATGCATCTATTTATTAATTTCTTTAGCTGCATTTGTGATTTTTGTCACTTAATATTACCCAAGATGAGTTTTTTCATCTGATTCATAGCTAAACACCTAACAAGGATTCATACTCCAGCCTAATCTGTAACATTGCGAGTCTTCAACCAAATTGTTGACTTTTTGGTTCCTGTTTCTACTTTTTTCGATTATAATAAGGTAGTATTCTAGTAACTGTTCCTGTTTTTTTTTTCTGTAGTAGTTTCTATACTAGCTGCAAAACTTTACTGGGTCTGTTTTGTAATTGAGTTCTGTTCAAGTTTGAATTGAAAGTTTTCGCTTTTACTTTCTTTTCTCTTGTTGGGTATTTGGTGTTCTATTTGCATTTTGATCACCCTTTTGATTTGGCAGTTATTGTGTCAAGTGGAGTTGTCTCTTTTTCTGAGTTTTTGAACTTGAATTGGGAGTTTAGGTTATCTACATTTGAGTTGAGAGGAAGTGTTTGTTGGAAGAATCTACTGGCTTAAATCATTCAAGGGTTTTTTATGCTCAGTTTCTAAGGTGATGGCTGATAAGAGAAGAAAGGTAAAGTTACTCAATCCATATTATAATATGTGGCTCAAGAGTGTGTATTACATTCCTATGTGGATATTGCATTCTTATTTTTTTTAGTTTAACCAAAGTTATATCTTCATCCTATGGATGAAATGATTAATCAATTTTGGAGTGTGTGATTGTCCCTTCCAATAAGTGTTGTTCACAGAAATCGAATCTTTCACATTTTGGTCAATTTGGGGTCCAATGGGCCTTACACCACTAGACTAACGTTTGTTAGTATATTACATTCATATTGATGTGGTAATTTGAATCATAAGATCAAAACAAAATTGAAGGTTATTCAATGAAATAGGAACTCAAAGGAGACACTCCTGAGAGATTGGGTGGATATTGAGAGGAGTGAATGGCGTCTGTGTGTAGTTCTGCATTTGGAGAATTATATATAGATTTTGTACCTTTCCGGATTAATAGAAAAGTGGATGAATTTTAGTGGTAACAATTCCAAGTTGTGGCTGTAGTTTAGTGGTAAGAATTCCACGTTGTGGCCGTGGAGACCTGGGCTCGAATCCCAGCAGCCACACATTTTATAATTTTAGTTTTTCTTGCTTTACCATTCGTGGTGGCAACACATGCATGTCAAGCAAAGTTGTCGATAGATGCAGCCGACCCCAACTAGTTTATATTTGAACATATTTCTGATGCCACTCGCATTCTTCGCGAAATCAAGCTTCTTAGACTTTTACACCATCGAGATGTAGTGGAGATCAAGCATATTTTCCATGGAATCGGATTTTCATCAGTTCATCAAAGCTAATGATGATCTTACTCGAGAACATTACCTGTTTTTCCTCTATCAATTTCTTCGAGGCTCGAAGTATATACACACAGGTTATGATCTTCATATTTAGTTAGCATTTTTTCCTACATTGCTCGCTGTTGTATGTTTACTTTTGTTCTTGCATAAAACTTGTTGCTAAGGTATATGATTCTTGTGACTGATTTTACTCCTTAATGGTGCTGACTGCAAACTTTTTCGGCTTAGTTTGCGACGTCGAGCTATCCTAGAAGAAACCCAAGTTGTAAAAATAAGGGCAGAGGATGATGGGATTGAAGGTTCTAATGTAGTGCAGCCAAGGCCTCTAGGCCTAATATTTATTGATCATCTGAACAGAAAATTTGTGAGTTGCCAGTTTGAAGAACATAAAGAGACTCAAGTTAGAGAAGTTTCTTTCTAACATTTTCTAAAATGTTGCAAATTTCATCATCAATGTAAAGTGTGAAGGGGGTTTACATGGCTCAATTGATGATTTAGTTGCACTCTAATATGTCACTAACAGAGAACATGAAAGACCTTTAGGCAGAGACCAATAGCTTCATTGCAGAATAGAACTCATCATTTTTAGTATATTTGCAAAAAGCTCCTCTAAAGTGAGTTTTTTTCTGAAGTGGGTGTGGATCCTCAATAGATGAATTTTAATGATAGAAAATTTTGTTGACAGTATTACTTTTATTTTTCAGCATAAAAACAAAAAAAAGTTGAATACCAAGAGATACAACAACTTTATATTTCAGTATATATAGATATACATTGATTAGAAACTATATGCATAACCAATGAATTATTCTAAGTTTTGTGAATTACTATAAAATACAGATCATGGTCACTAATTTGATTTTGGTTACTCACTCTGCAGTCTAAGTGCTGTAATTTTCATTCCCATCAACCATATGATTAATTTGGTCATTGTATTTTTTATTTGGTGCATTGTTGTTATCTTCTTATTAGTAAAGGATTAAAGATCCACAAATCCCAATGACATTGCACCTATTACATAAGTACTTAATTCTCTTCAATGTTTGCATGTTTAGTGAGATTTTTTTGTTTACAAGTTTTTTTATAAATTAAATTTATTTGGGTAACAAGTTTAGTTTATAAAAAAAACATATAAAACATGTTCAAATTTAGGGGTTGATTTATTTTTTCAATTTATAATCTAAAAAACATAATTTATATGAGAAACATGAACTTGGCCTTTGAAGCCCCTCATCATGATAACCAATCCCATCATCCCAAAAGAAGATTAAGTCTATTAGCTTAAGCTTGTAAGCAACACAATTCTGCTTGACGTGTACGCTTAAATTAAATACAAATTATTCAACAAGCAAAAATTTAAGGCAAGCATCGTTTGGTTAAGGTACCCAAAGTTGTGGTAATAAATCAAAGATCCTAATTATTTCTTAATAAAAAATAAACTGACAATATATAAAACTCTTATATGAGTAGTGTAATACTTTTTTTTTAACCGGATGGAATCCAATTTACTAATACCATAGTGATTGCTCACAGTGAATCGGAGCTTGTTGAATTATCTCTATTTTATTTTATTCAAAGAATTATCCTTTCCATGCATGGTTTGTTATTATAAGACACTTTAAACTAAAATGTACAAATCATAAAAATAATTATTTTTATTCAATTTTTAAAAAATATTGTAAAAGTAGTATCAAAGGAAAAGGACACAAGACTAAACAACTGTGACATGAAAATTGATAATGTTTTTTAAATTTTTTATAAGTAATAATGTATTAACAAATTGACTTAAAAATGCCTCAAGTACAAGTGAGTAGAAGTAGAATAAGTAAAGTACAATTATAGAACTGACCCCTATTACTATAGTTTTTTTAAATCGGAATCTCATAAGAACAAATTTCACCTACAATAACATTGTAAACAAAGAATTATATTGATATTTCATTCGAACCAAGACAAGGTTACATGTTTGTATTTCCTTGATCCATCTTCATGATTTGAGTTTGATGATATCCACTTTGACTCCCTCCTTATGTCGTTGTTGTAAAAAATTGTTGCATTCCTGCTTATCCGAATTCGTGTCATCCATATCACCATCAAAACATTGCATAAACTTTTGCCTTTTACTCATAGTGAACATTGTAATAGATGTTGATTTCTAGTTGATGGTAACACCAAATCGAAGTCCAACTATTTATAGAGTCGTTACCACACCATATAAGAAAAACGATAGGAGAAAGCATATGATTCATTGACTCGTCCAATGTCTTACACCAGATGCACCCTAAGTCTTCTCCAATGACATTCACACCCCTCTATACCAAGTTTAATTTACAGAAAAGTATATTAAGTATACATCTCCAGGCTAGTATCTGAGTCTTCAATGGCGCCACATTGATCATAAAGTATAATGCAGTTGTTGTAGGGAACATATGTATGGAGTCAACGCAGGAATCCTTGTATAAATTTTATGTTATGAATGGTTTAAATAAAAGATGTTCTACCAGACAGCAACATTGATCATTTCCTCTTGGTAACATAAGACTATTTCAAGTTCAAGTGCCTATTTTTAAACTATTAGATATCTATAAAATTGATGGCTAAGATGAAGAGTAAATTTAAACATCCTCACTCTTATTTTATTTATTTGAGTATAGTTTGTGAAGAAAAGTTGTACAATAGAAATAACCAGTACCACCAGTAGAGGATATCACAATCTTAAATATATCCACTTTAGTCATAAATATATCCATTAATAAGATAAAGAAGATTTGCATTCTTTTGTAAAAGTTACTGAATTTTAACATGCATATTTCGTTGTAAACTACCTTGACTCAGCAAAGAAACTTCCTAGAAAAAGAGCTTAAAATAATAATAGAGAGATAAGAAAGTTAACCCCTTCCACAAGTAACTAGTATTGCTAACAAAGCATAACCAACTTCTTCCAAAGTTGAGTTTGGCGTTACTCTTTCTACTACATGCCACATAACAAACGTGCCCTCTAAGCCTTAATGCTTTTTCCTAACACTAACCTTTGTAGCATATCATTGGACTTTGCATTTTATATAAGAGATGTGTCACAAAAACCATAAACCATACCAAATTGTTAACCTACATCTTGTTAAAACCATACCATATTATCGAAATTCATCTTTTCCAAACACTAACATCTTTGTGTTGGAATTATACAAAGAAACAAAAATTTGCTTTCATGTTTGGGCATATAGTTAAGACTTAGAATTATCTGATCATGGATCATAAGCTTTGTGTGGCAGGAGAGGGAAGCATTCATGTACAAGTTTGTGAACTAAAGAGGCTAAGTGAGACCAGCAGCACATGTAACACGATGTTTGAGCCGCGTGGAGTTAGCGGTATTGAGAAGAGAGACAGTGGTGATGATAATCATGTCTCTCCATCAATGACTACAGAGGATAGAGCACCAGAAAAGAAGCTGACAATCTTTGCTTTGAGGCTTGCAGTGCTTGAAAAAACAGCAACAGGGTTAGGAACTCTTGGTTTCATTTGGGCAACCGTTGTCCTTCTAGGCGGTTTTGCCATTACCTTAGACAACTCTGATTTCTGGTTCATCACCATCATACTTTTGATTGAGGGGACAAGAATTTTCAGCAGGAGTCATGAGCTTGAATGGCAGCACCAAGCTACATGGTCTATTACCGATGCTGGAATCAATAGTTTTCGTATGCTGAGGTCTAGCTCAAACTCACTTCTTGAAAGTATCAAGAGCCTTTTCAGGTAGCGATGGATTTCGGGAGGGGCGAGCGCATGCTACGCTCGCCCCTTCCTCCTCAATCTACTTTGTATAATTAGTGATATACTTGTAGTTTTGTTTCTTCCGAAAAAATATATATTAAAATATCTGGCCCCTCCTTATATTTTCTGGACCCATTCCTGTTGCAGACCAATTTCCGCAGTAAAAAAAAACATGAGAAAGACAGTGGATGATACTTTAGTAGCCCCTCAGTTTAGGGATGCCACAAGCACAAGTACAAGGACACCAACTCGCACGTGGATTAGCACGGATGTTCCACTAGTACCATATGCTAAATGGTTTTTCATTTCAAGGAACATTAGTAAGATTTTCTATTGGCTTCAGCTTCTGTCTGCAACAGCTTGTGTGGTACTCTCATTAACAAAACTTATCAAGCATAACTACGGAGAGATCGCAAAGGGTGACACTGACAAGAGGAATCGCAAATCGGCTTTGAGTATCTTCTATGCCTTGGCACTGGCAGAAGCTTTGTTGTTCTTATTAGAAAAGATTTACTGGGAATGTAAAATCAGCTATTGCAAACTACTCGAAGAGGTTAACAAGGAGTGCGAGCTAGGGCCATTTGGAATTGTGTCTACTAGAAGGTTCTTCTATGATGCATATTCAAAGTGTGTCAATGAAAGCATATTTGATGGTTTGAAAATGGACATGGACAGTTTTGCTATGGATCTCTTGGCTTCAAACTCAACTGATGAGCAGGTCATTGGAGCAAGAATTCTTCGCCAATTCGCCGTCAGCCAGAGATTTTCTGATGATACCCTTCAAAAGATTGGAATTTCAATATTTATGATAGAGAGGCTAGTTGAGATGTTGAATTGGACAGATTACAAGGAGGAAGAGCTTAGGCTTTCAGCTGCAGAGATTTTATCGAAACTAGCCGGAAAGAAGCAGAACTCGCTCCGCATAGCTGGAATACCGGGAAGTATGGAATCAATATCATCTCTTCTTCAAACTAACAGGAACTCCATACCCGCAGCTGATGAAATTGGAGAAAAGAAGGTCATGTTTGATCATCCAAATTATAGTTTTTGGACATTTAACCATTTAGGACTCCTCATTCTGAAAAAACTTGCCCATGATCATGATAACTGTGGAAAGATTGGAAATACAAGAGGCCTCCTCCCGAAGATCATTGACTTCACACACGCCGAGGAAAGGTTGCTGAAGAATGAAAATGTTACTCCATCTCAAATTCTGACATTGAAGAGATCTTTGCAGCTGGTGAAAATGCTGGTTAGCACAACAGGCACTACAGGCAAACAACTTAGAAGGGAGATTTCGGAGATAGTTTTCACAATCAGTAATATCAGAGACATTTTAAGGCATGGTGAAAAACACCCCTTGCTACAGAAACTGTGCATAGAAATTTTAACCAGTCTGGCATTGGAAAACGATGCAACCGAAAGGATTGGTGGTACAGGTGGGGTACTTAAAGAATTGTTCAACATATATTTTAAGCAGAACATACCAATAGATCAGAGAGATTTAACCACTGTTGCTGGTGAGGCCCTAGCAATGCTTGCATTAGAAAGCAATATGAATTGTCATAGAATTCTGAGGTTGAAAATGCTGGAAAGGCTAGTAGCAGCGTTGAAAGTTCCATTGCTTCGCGTGAACGCTGCTAGAATTCTGAGAAACTTATGCATCTACAGTGGGCCAGAATGCCTCAACCAACTAGAGGAGGTTAAAGCCGCAGCACCTACGGTAAGTGTTACTCTAAGCATTATGATTTTGGAAATGTGAACTTTATATTATGTTTCTATCGATCAAAAATTACACGGACGAGAAAGTGTTTGACAAGAAGATCTTGATCAGCTTTTAACTATTCAATCCTGCAGGTACTTCAGGCAATCATGTCAGAAGAAAACAAGCTACAAGAAGTGATGGTTGGACTAGCTGCAAATGTTTTCACATTCATGACTTCTTATGAATCAAGCAAAGTATTTGAAGAAGCTGGAATCACCGAGGTTGAACTGGCAAATAAACTAATCCAGATTCTCAAGAAACACCAATATCCATCAACAAAGGTCCCCAGGATAAGGAGGTTCACTATCGAGTTCTCGATTTGGATGATGAAAAACAAATCAGAAAACATACATACCTTCAAGGATCTAGGAATGGAAGAGGTGCTAGAGGGTGTCTTAGATACCACATCAGAGCTAGAAAGCTTCAATGTTTTCTCTGGTACTGTTGGACTAAACAAACACATTCTATCAATTCACACACTAGTTGAGAATGCATTGAAATTGCTGGAAGATTTGTAAAATAATCAAAGAGCCTATAGTTCAAAATAAGTTATCCAAGTTGATCAAGAGCTACCATTATATATGTGTGTAAAGTAGAAGACTTTCCATGAAGGCAACCATGTTTTCTTGGGAGGGAAAGCTAGCTTTACTCAATAATTTATTCATTAATATATTTTTTCAGATTCAACATTATAGTTGAATACACACTATTCATATTTTTCTCTATTGTTATGTTAAGCATATTACTTCCTGCTTCAAAATTCAAATAAAAAAATCAATGAACTTGGAATGTTACTTTTAAAGGCTATATTGTAAGCTATAATATCTATATTTAGTCCAGAGCCATATATAAACAAGGGTTTTAACAACCTAGTGAGATTAATGTAGGAGAATCAATATCTCAATGCTAGAAATAATTACTGTTTAACTACAATCAGCTGAGGTATAATTTTAGTTTGTATTTCTTATTCTCTTGAATCATTCACAATGTGGATAAATTGAGTAGAACTTCCAAAGCACAATTCATAAGGAAAAAAATGTATGCACGAGTGTATCAGTTTTATACATCGTCGGTACATCATTCAGGTTTATTATCATTGAATCTACGAAAAAAGTAATACAAGTAAATAGTGGATGATTTACCTGCCGTGTATAAATCTTTACCCTGACAGTACATGTTTAATCACGAGTCCTTTAATCACGAGTCCTTCAATCACCTCAAAAGCTATTGCCTTGGCTTTACCTTCATCAGCTGGAACCTATTCCACAGTACAAAATCACACAGTTTATACCAAAAACAAATTGGAAATTGTTGCATGATCTTTGCATGCTATTGTTATGTATCCTTATTATAAAAAAAATATATCTATAGTTGACTTTATGTACCAAAAGAATAGTACCCTTAATCTGTAATGGAACAATTCAATCTCAGACTTAAGAGCACCTACATATTTAAGAAAATAAGAAAATTATAAAAGATGAAAATCCAACAACAAAAATATGCTTCCAATTTTTTTGTTTTGCACACTCAAAATGTCATAAGTCACAAGTGAAGAAGATCAAAGATCTATACAAACAATGAAAGACTGGCAACATAAAAGTTCTATTATGAAATGAATAAAGCTATTAACTCATTGACATTGGCAAATATCATTGACCATTGTCCTTTCTTATAGATGGCTTGGCAATATGTTATCATTTTTATGATAAAAATATGCAAAAGATTGGATAAAATATTTAAAACCAAAAACAAATTTCATCCACCCCAATGTGTATTTACATTAAAATTTTCATAATTAATCATTTTTCTGACCAATTACAAACAACGCGTACATTGTTTTGGCTACCCCAAAGCACACCTTCAAATCAGTTATAGAAAAGCCAAGAGACACATTAGTCTTGGGCCATCAACCCCTCCCTATTTTATAAGTCACACACTTTGTCAGACATGGTTCATTCCTGGTTGAACCCAGTTTCAAGTTTCCAGCTTTACCCATTTTTCCACTGTGTTTTTGGTAACTTTGTTTGACCCATTTCCTTTTAAATGATTAATAGAGCTTAGTTTAAAATTTAAAAATATGGGGCATTCCGAGAATCGAACTCGGGACCTCTCGCACCCAAAGCGAGAATCATACCACTAGACCAAATGCCCACATGTTTATATAGCTGAATAATTATTTTAATGATGACTAAATTCATCTTTTCACTTCCCTAGAGTTAATCATCATTGATGTTAGTCGATTTTTATCTATCATTACTATACAGAAAATTGTTATACCTTATCTTCTTTGACTTTAGTGGTTCTTAAGGTTAATATTTACAAATAAAAAAGTAATGTGGCTACTAACATGAAAGATAAAAACTTTTATCCAGGTGGGCCTTGATAAACAACGATTGACCACGTGAACCGAGACGAAGTCCAACAGGGAAGTAAATACTTAAAATCGTTTTAACCGGGAAGTAAATGAGACGGTCACTTAAAAATAAGAAAAAATGAAACATTGCTCTAATATTTTGTTTTATTATGGTCCAAAAAAAATGAAAACATATTATTTCAATATAATTATACATGATTATTAATTATATAAAATTTTACATTTATATAGAACTATATATTTATAGATACAAATTATTATTCTATACAGAATCAACTAATCAGATCGAATACTTTAACTTTTTAAACTTATTAAAGCTAATATGAGACCTTTGGGTTTGCTTTCTATGAGCTTTGGGTTTTAGTGACAAACAACATTTTTTTAACATTATTACAAGTAATGAAGTTGAATCAATCCACTTTTAGCTTCCCAACGATGAAATCATTATTGTATTTACTCTTTCAACTGAGTTTCAATCCTCGTAAAACCCACTTGTTGCTATCCTCTTGCATTACAATCTCGTTTTTCATTGTGTCTCTCATCTTTTCTACCTTTGTGCTCTTCTATTTATGGTGCTACCAATATTATTTAAATCAAATAAAAGTAGGAATAATAACACTTTTTTAATAAAAATAAGCTTAACACAAGATGAGAAGTACTTGCTCTTGTCTTCATGACCTTTGCTTCTAAGGTATATTTTTATAAAGATATTTTTAGGATTATTCACAACTCATTCTCAATTAATAGTTTATTTGAAAAATATATAGAAAAATAATATAAGAATTTTATATTATCCACAAATGAATTGTAGATGATATTCTTTTTTTGCATAAATCTTTACACTTATATTTCATAGTATAACATTAAAAAACATAACCAAATAACCTAATGCATGAAAATGGTCATATAAAATTCTCAAAATCAATTTTCCAAAATAGTCATATAAAACAACAAAAAATGGATAAATCTATGTCTCAATAAGAAATGAGTTTAATATTTTGTCATTTACTCTTTAAAAAATAAATAACATACATAAATCATATGAGTGTAATATCAATAATGATTAAACATTAATAATAAATAATATAATAACAATATATAAAATTCATATATTATTAACATATATATTTTTTGTCATAATGTATCAACCATACAAAAATGAAAAAATATATATACACTAACAATAACAATAGAGATTTTTACCATACAAAATGATTATAAATATTAAAAATATGGACGACCATAAAAACTTAGAAGTCAACAGTCAACATTGAACAGCTTGGAAAATTACATGTCATCATCTAGACATCCACACTTCACAAAGCTTTCCATTTAATGTTATTATTCTTCTGCCTCCACACTCCTGCCGCCAATTAGCGACGGCGATTATATTAACAACCGTCTCAACAACCACCACCGATTAAACAACAACCACCAACACCAACTTGAACCGATTCACCACCTATACCCAAACCCTAGCTTCACCTCCCTCATCACCCCACCAACCACCATGCCTCACGGCGAGTCCCCTCACGCGCCGATACCCACTCTCCCCTTTGAACTAATCACCGAAATCCTCTCTAGGATCCCCGTGAAGTTTCTCATGCAATTCAATTGCGTGTGTAAACCATGGAAAACCCTAATTTCTGATCCCAAATTCGCAAAGAAGCACCTTTCAACTGTTACTACGACAAATCTCATATTAAGCTTCATGAACCCTTCTCGTGAATTTCTTATCAGATCTTATTCTCTTCAATCACTGTTTAAAAGTTTGACTTCTATTCCCATGAACCTCAATTACCCTTTGAACAATCGAAACCGTTTCGATGTTATGGTAGGATCATGTGATGGCATGATTTGTTTTGCTATTGATCAAAATTGGGCGCTTTTATGGAACCCTTCTATTCGAAAATTCAAAAAGTTGCCATCTTTGGATAATCCAAAGCAAGAGGGTAGTTACACCATATATGGGTTTGGTTATGATTGTTTAAGTGATACTTACAAGGTTGTAGGAGTTTTTTGCTATGAATGTGGTAGTGGTGGTGCAATTGCTTATAGAACTGAAGTTAAAGTTCATACATTGGGTACAGATTACTGGAGAAGGATTCAGGAGTTTCCTTCTGGTGTTCCGTTTGATTCGTCTGGGAAATTCGTGTGTGGCGCGATTAATTGGTTGGCATCTGGCTCTGATGCTTTTAATTCTTCATGGGTTATTGTTTCTCTTGATTTAGGGAAAGAGTCGTATGAAGAGCTATTGCAACCTGATTATGGAGAAGTAGCTGTGGTTACCTTGACTTTGGGGTCATTAAGGGACTGTTTGTGTGTTCTTGCTCACGGTGACACATTTTCCGATGTTTGGCTTATGAAGGATTATGGAAATAAAGAGTCTTGGACTAAATTGTATCGCGTTCCTTACATGGAGAATACTGACTCTCTTCCATATACTAAGGCACTTTGTATTTCTGAGAATGATGAAGTGTTGTTGGAGTTCCAGTCCACGTTAGTTGTTTACAATTCCAGAAATGGAACTTTCAGGGTTCCTGAGATTCAAGACATCAGTGGTTGGGCTATACCAGAGATCTACGTCGAGAGTTTGATATCACCTTGTTCTTAATATTAGAGTGTAGATGTTATGCTTTGTAATTTCACTTGTACTACAGACTGTGCCATATATGTTTGCACTTATGTTATGGATATTATGTTTTAGTTACCATCGAGTTCCTGGATCGTTGCTAATTAATGAAAAGCATGTGGTGGTTTTAGTTACTTGTGTATAAACTCATTTTGTTAGCTGTTTCAGTGTAGATTTCTTAAAATGTCTGTTCACTGGGTCGCAAATTTCATAATGTTTGTTTCAAATCTTCAGCATTACATTATGGCCTATGCAAACTTATTACAAAGGGATGAAAGTGTCTCTTAATGCAGCTCATCATTATGCAAGTGTTTCAACTTCCTCATTAAAGGCCTTTGTGAAAATGGAAAGTTAGCTGAGGCAAAAAAATTATTCGACAACCTTCCGGCACAGGGTTTTGAGCCATCACTATTCTCTATTACTCCTCTGATAAAAGGACTTTGTAAAGTTGGAGACACCCATGAGGCCATAAGATTGTGGAAAGATATGCATGATAGGCATTTGAAACCAGGTCCCAGCATTAACAATCACATTATAACTAGATTATGTAAAGAAAGAAATTCTGCAGAAGCAATGGAATGGTTGCTAAACATGCTGAGTTGGAAGCTGAAACCCCTGGTGCAAACTTTCGAGAGATTGATTCAGTCTTTCACTAGAAGATTAGTTAGATGATATTTCGATTGCTTTGGATTTAATGTTTGGAACTGGGTATGGACTTTGATATGAGCCCACAACCTATCATGGTCCAAAGGCCCACACGTATCAAACAAAGACCCAATTGGCTTTCTGACTTTGTGGTGAAATATTGATTTATCTTAATGTTTGTCTTTAAGTTTCCAGAATGGGCTCTTGTTTAAGCCCAGTCTCTTTAGTAACCCTAAATGATTCAAGCTTCTGTATTTAAATTCTGCATTGTTAATGCTTGGAGGCTATGAATGAAGATATTTTCTATTTAAATTTTCTGTGTCTGTCTTTAATTTCTCCAGCTATAGTAATTAGTTAGTAAGATCCTAACAACTTGGTGCTTTCATTCCTGATATCATGCCTCCTAAAACTACAAACAAAGATCTTGATGACAATCTCTTACAACTCTTCGCAGACAAACTCAAAGAAAACCAGGAGCAACAAGACTCCAGGCATGAGACCATTGCTGAAGCTCTTCGTTCTATCACAGAAAAACTGGCAGGTATGAACACAGTTTCCCCTGAACCCCCTCAACTAACCCCAAATCAACCTGGATCTTCAAACATTTCCCACACGCACCCAACTATTTCCATACCCCCAAATTTAACACCAAATCAGGCCAACCCCAATCCTAATATTCCGATTCCCCCACCTCAACAACACTCCCCCAACCAGTTTCCCAACTATACACACACCCCCGTTTCCCCATTTTTCATACCCCCTCATCCCTACCTACGGCCCAACTTTCCCCAAATGCCCTTCTCACCCACACAGC